>NW_011494640.1:11908813-11908956 GCF_000754665.1 Bison bison bison | reverse complement strand
AAGTATTGGGGTTTCAGCTTCAGCATCAGTCCTTCCAATGACTTTTCAGGACCCATCTCCTTTAGAATGGACTAGTTGGATCTCCCTGCAGTCCAAAGGACTCTCAAGAGTCTTCTCCAACACCACAGTTCAAAAGCATCAAT
>NW_011494640.1:11902376-11908485 GCF_000754665.1 Bison bison bison | reverse complement strand
TTTTAGTTCCTCTTCACTTTCTGCCATAAAGGTGGTGTCATCTGCATATCTGAGGTTATTGATATTTCTCCCAGCAATCTTGAATCCAGCTTGTACTTCATCCAGCCCAGGGTTTCTCATAATGTACTCTGCATATAAATTAAATAAGTAGGGTGACAATATACAGTCTTGATGTACACCTTTCCCAATTTGGAACCAGTCTGTTGTTTCATGTCCAGTTCTAACTGTTGCTTCCTGACCAGCATACAGATTTTTCAGGAGGCAGATCAGGTGGTCTGGTATTCCCATCTCTTGAACAATTTTCCACAGTTTGTTGTGATCCACACAGTCAAAGCCTTTGGCGTAGTCAATAAAGCAGAAGTAGATGTTTTTCTGGGACTCTCTTGCTTTTTCGATGATCCAATGGATGTTGGCAATTTGATCTCTGGTTCCTCTGCCTTTTCTAAATCCAGCTTAAATATCTGGAAGTTCAGGATTCATGTACTGTTGAAGCCTGGCCTCTCATGTCCCAGACCTCTCATGGCCCTAATTAACTGTTCCTCCTCTATCATACCAAAGTAGTCTCTTTTTAACTGTTTTGTGGCATTTATCAGAGGCGATTAGAATTGTCTACTTGCACTAGATCTCTTATGTCCAGTTTGCTGGATGACTAGCATAATGAGGATTACATTTGAATCTCCAGTTGGAAAAAGTCCTTGCAAATTACTTTTAACCTTTCAGCTCATTTCAGTTGCTCAGTCAAGTCTGACTCTTTGCGACCCCATCTACTGCAGCTCACCAGGCTTCCCTGTCTATCACCAACTCTTGGAGATTGCTCAGACTCACATCCATCGAGTCGGTGATGCCATCCAGCCATTTCATCCTCATCAAAACACAGGGTTCATCAGACTTCAAGACCATTGTTTCAGTGTGTTCACCTGCTTGGTCCCAAATACATACTGTCTCTAGACCATTGCATTACTTGGAAAGTGAATTTATTGTCTTACGGTTATGCTATCACCAGAGAGCCTGTATTCTATTACCTTTGGACCGTTAAGCCATATTTCTTTCTCCTTTTCTCCTACCATTTCTGTTGTTCTCTTTTTATTGACACCCTTGCCTAAGGTTTCAGAGCCTTGTGTCTTTGGCTGGAGCACACAGCAGGGGTCAAGCAGCAGCAGATTCAATTTGCTTAATTGTTTGCTCTTAACAGATAGAATAACTTGTTAAATGGTCCCTCTGTGCATCTACATCTCATTTAAATCCAAAATGTGGTGTGATTTCTGCTGAGTCTGTGCAAAATCTACAGTATTAGAAATCTGGGCTATTCAAATGAAGGAAATGTAGAATTGTTGAAACTTGGTAACCCTTCCCATCCAGAGTAAATCTGACACTTTACTATTACATTAGGCTGTTATACAGTTAGAGTAGAAGCTGTGACTGTCTCCTCTGCTCATCTCTTAGGTCACTGGCTTGTTGCCTTTCTAAGTATGGGACCTTGCTCAAAGTGAGTATGGAGAGGAACAAAACTGGGAGAAACCAGTGGCCCTGCGGTGATCCTGAAGCAATGACATAAAATTTCTAGCTTCCTCACCTCCTAGAAAGATATTTTGAGGTATTTAAATAGTCTTGAGGAAGGGCTCCTGTAGGACGAAGTTCCAAATACACAAAGCCGTCACTCACTTATTAATGTACCCTTTGTTGAATTTTCCCCTTTTCCTTCATTACTTCTCCATTCCTACAAAGAAATGACTTACATCCAAATCCTTGTCACAGGGTCTGCTTTTAGTAAAACCAAAATTATTCAAATTTGTCTAAGTGGGGAGAAAATAACAAAAGCTACGCATGGGAACAAACCACTCACTATCCAAGTGATGGTAGGTTGTGGGCTGGGATTGTGAATCTTACTGTCAAGGAAAAGGGACCCAATTTATGATGCCCCTTTATATGTGCTATAGAATGTTCCAGCTGCCTTATAGATGTGGCTTTATTTATTCCTAATGGTACTTTCCTCATGAAGTCAATATAAGAATTACATGAGTTAAAGCATATAAAGTATTTGGTGCTGTGCCTAGTCAATATTACTATTATTTGCTTTTAATAAGATTGAAAAAAATTGAGGCTCAAAGATACGAAATATGTGTCTGAAGGCAGTGGATAAGGGATTCAAATCCAGCTCTGCCTAATTCCAAAGTCCACCACACTCTGCTTACTGCCTCCCTTTTCAGTAATGGCCCAAAACATCTATGTATTGAAAAGAATAATTTAACTTACAAATGTAAACACTTTTCCTCTGAAATATTGGATATGCTTCTAGCTCCTTTCAGCATTAAAATGCTACCTTGTCCTCATTTAAACAGGCTGGCACTCTACATGAATCATCATGCAACATGTTATTCTCTAAGATTTTCACTATAAAAGAGCAGCCTTCACCACATTCTCCACTGAGGGATATCTTTTAAAATGTCAAGTCTCTTAAGGAAGAAAATAGATCTATCTCTATTTCTGTCTCCTATCCTAACAAAACCCAATTAGGGTAGCAATAACTGTTCATCTGCTTACTATCAAGATCAGTTAGTATTGGGCTTTCATGATGACAGATGACTCAAGTGTCCCCACATTACCCTGAGAACAGGACCTAACTTTGTGGATAACTTTTAGACAAATTTTGAATAATTATTCTGAAGTTATTGCAATTTCCACCAAACCTCAACTACATTTACATTTTTTCTAGGTCTGACAGACAGAACACAACTAAGTGATCTAATGCAACAATCCTTGTTATTGTTGTCAGTAAGTTGTGTCTGACTATCTGCAGCCCCGTGGACGGCAGCACTCCAGGCTTCCCTATCCTTCACTATTTCCTGGAATTTGCTCTTTTTCCATATGTTGGTAGTAATTTTTAAATTCTTCTTTAGAGACTCTGCTAGAAGACTTAATCTTATATTCTTGATTCAAGGGATCTGTCTTCCTTCTGGGATGGTTGTCATTGGTAAAACTCAAGTCTTTTAAATCAAAGGAATGCCTATTTAGCCAGCTTTGGGATCACAGTGATGTTGATACTTAAATAGTTTCCATTACAAAAATAATACTGACTTATTAAAGAGCATCTCATAAATATAGATGTTCAAATGAAATAATTGATGGAGGGAAATTAATCATCTATAATCCTTTTCACCAGAAAAACATTCACTTAAAACAGTCTGATATGCCCAGTCAATCTGTTAATGCAGATTTTTTTTTCATTTTTTTTTCAGATTTTTTATTATGACAATTACTCTATGTATTCAATTATGTATTTTTCTTATTTAACTCAATCTCATAAACACTTTTATTGTATATCTACCTTTGAAACATAGCTTTCAAAGTATTTGCAAGATTTAACTGAGTAGATACACATGGTTTTTCCAATGATTAAACTATGGTTGGACATTTTGGTGGTTTCCAAAATTTTGGTTTTATAAATAGTAATGTGAATTTTCTATATTTAGGATCATTTTATTAAACTTTTATATTTAAATTAGAATTGCTGAATCAAAGGCATAAACAAATTTAAACAGTCTGATAAAATTTACAGCTCTATTTGTATGTTTTTAAGCTTAACTCTTGGCAAAATTTTGGTGTTGCCATTTTGTCTGTTTCTTCCCAAACTCTTACCCTCTGCCTGTCTCTCCCTCTGTTGTCCTTTCTCTCTTTATTTCTCACAAGGCCCAGTTCCTCACCTTGCCCCAGTGGCCCAAAGATCTCAGGCCAGTCTCTGCTTCCTCCTCCATCCCCATTTCCTTAAGTGGTGCTATTCCTGATTCTCTTTCCAATCTCAGATCTCCTTCCCTTGAAAACTTGCACTGCTTAGGTATTTGTCATTATATGAACTCAGGTATTATCCCTATCATATATTTCCATTTTAACAAATACCTTCTATATCTTAATGCAAAGAAATAAGAAATGTGAGAGTTATAACTTAGTGGTCAAAACAATGGAAAAGAATTTTGGATGTTACTCTCTCTGATAGAGTTATTTGTATATACTGCATAGAAACTTGCCCAATCTACTATCGATTATGAGATATAATCTTATTTTCAATTACCCAGCTTGACACACACTGACACTTTCTGAGAGGTTCTCTTCTAATGGGTGCATGTCAGTAGCATGTGAGCTAACAAAAATTCTCATTCTCCAGGTGGGAGCCTGGGCAGTAGACTGTAGAATAATCAGTCTTTTTCCCTTTGCAGTTTGTCAAGAATGGTCAGTGACTGATAAGGCTGTGAAATTATCTGAACCAGCTTTGATTCATAATGTACAACTGATGGACTTCTAAGCTTACTTAAATGTCAGGAAATCAGTTGTTGACTTTTAGTATTTTCCTAGCAACAACTCCTTTCTTGTTTCCCAAACATAGAGAAGAAAAGAAGAAACGGGAAATACTGAATCAACTTTTGAAATTCGTGATTATGATGTAGCAAAAGGCATCTCCAAATCCAGGAAGGGAAACAACACGAAAATGTGGGGGTAAATTTCCGACTACAGTATTTGTCAGTTAGATTATGATTAGAAATTATTTTCCTGTCTATTCCTTAGTCTGAACTGTGTTTAGCTCAAAGTTTAAAATGTTAACAAATGATGTGGAAGGCCAATCTTCAACTGTAAATCATTCCATGAAAGATGGAACATCCTGTACTTATCTGATCTGGTTGCTAAGTACCCACTCTTCATGACTCAGGGGCCCACATAGATCTGAGGCACCAGCTGCACTTTGATATGGCAGATTGGGGAAACAACAATACCAACCTGTTGAAAATGGATGAGGGGAAAATTGTCCCAGAATTTTAAGATAGTTCAGACAAATGAAGCAAGGAAAACCTACCTAGCATTCAAAAGTCATGTGGTAACAGACCAGCCAGGAACCATCTGAAATTTACCTTGAGCTGCTAAAGGATATTTCAGGCATAAAATACCATGCTTTCCCTGTGCTGTGCAATTGCATTTTTCCCCTTTTGAGTCCCACTAAACATTTAAATAGAACCAAATAAATATTGTTATTAATGTATTTATGTGGGATCTAGAAAAAAGGTATAGATGAAGCTATTTCCAGGTCAGGAATAGAGACACAGCCATAGAAAACAGACATGTAGACATGGGGGGAATGAAGAGGGTAGGACAAATTGGGAGATTGGGATTAACATATATACATTAATAAGATAGATAGCTGCTGAGAACCTGCTATGAAGCATAGGAAACTGTTTAACGCTATGTGATGACCTAGAGGGGTGGGATGGGGGGAGAGATAGGAAGGAGTCCCAAGGGAAAGGGGATATACCTATACATATAGGTGATTCACTTCATTGTACTTATGATTGCAAAGCAGTTCTACAACATTGTACAGCATTGTACAACATTGTAAACAATTTTTTCCTCTATTTATCTTTTTCTTCCCCAAATTCACTATCAGCAGCAAGAAGACACATTGCTTGGAAATCTCCTCAGTTCCATCCTTTACAAGTTCTATTTTCCACAAAACTGTAGGACACAATGCTACGAAGTTATCTGCCACTATAAAACTAAGATCCTCTTTTCTCCATTTTCCAGTAACATGTTCACTTCCTCCTACACTTTCACGAGCAGAGTCATTAACATTCATGTTTCTTTTTACAGTTTGTATAAGACAATCTAGGAATTTTCTATCATACTCCTCAAAATTCTTTTAGCCTGTTCCCACGGCCAAGATCCAAAGCCTCTTCACATTTTTTTAGTATTCATTACAGCAGCAGTCCCACACTCAATGCCAAAGTCTATTGATTGTTATTTCCTATAACAGACTGGTTCCAAATAGGAAAAGGAGTATGTCAAGGCTGTATATTGTCACCCTGCTTATTTAACTTATATGCAGAGTACATCATGAGAAATGCTGGGCTGGAAGAAGCACAAGCTGGAATCAAGATTGCCAGGAGTAATATCAATAACCTCAGATATGTAGATGACACCATCCTTATGGCAGAAAGTGAAGAGGAACTCAAAAGCCTCTTGATGAAAGTGAAAGAGGAGAGTGAAAAAGTTGGCTTAAAGCTCAACATTCAGAAAACTAAGATCATGGCATCTGGTCCCATCACTTCATGGCAAATAGATGTGGAAA
>NW_011494640.1:11900062-11902276 GCF_000754665.1 Bison bison bison | reverse complement strand
CAGCCATGAAATTAAAAGATGCTCACTCCTTGGAAGGAAAGTTATGACTAACCTAGATAGCATATTGAAAAGCAGAGACATTACTTTGCCAACAAAGGTCCATCTAGTCAAGGGTATGGTTTTTCCAGTAGTCATGTATGGATGTGCGAGTTGGACTGTGAAGAAAGCTGAGCGCCGAAGAATTGATGCTTTTGAACTGTGGTGTTGGAGAAGACTCTTGAGAGTCCCTTGGACTGCAAGGAGATCCAACCAGTCCATCCTGAAGGAGATCAGTCCTGGGTGTTTTTTGGAAGGAATGATGTTAAAGCTGAAACTCCAGTACTTTGGCCACCTCATGCGAAGAGTTGACTCATTGGAAAAGTCTCTGATGCTGGGAGGGATTGGGGCCAGGAGGAGAAGGGGACAACAGAGGTTGAGATGGCTGGATGGCATCACCGACGTGATGGACATGAGTTTGAGTGAATTCCAGGAGTTGGTGATGGACAGGCAGGCCTGGCTTGCTGCAATTCATGGGGTCGCAAGGAGTCAGACACGACTGAGCGACTGAACTGAACTGAACTGATTGTATTTATAACAATAAAACATAACAAATAATAAAATAATAACGCAATATAATATAATAGTATTTTTCTACCTCCATCTCCTGCATTTAACAATGTTGTGACTTCATTGAGTCCACCTAGATAATCCAGGATAATCTCCCTATTTAAAGTCAGCTGATGGGCAATCCTACTTTCATCAGCAACCTTATTTTTCCTTTGCCATTTAACCTGACATATTCACAGATTCCAGCGAGTAGGATTTGGACATCTTTGGGGGGTTGCTATTTTGCCTACTATCACCTCTACTCAAATTCCAAATCATTAATGCCTTACAATTAGTTGTCCCAAATGATTTAATTCCTTGCAGCTGATACCCTCTATTCTAGGTGAATAGAGTAAAAGATAGAGTTATTTCTTATTAATAACTATTATTAGTAATATAATAATGAAGGTAATATGGCATTGAAGGGACAAATTTTACCAATCTCAAATTTTCTAGGCCAGCCTCAGAGATACAGTAGAATATTCAGAATGTGTAATAGTCAATTTGAATCAAACTTGGTAGAAAGTGTTAATGATCTAAGGATGATTAACCACTAACTTATACCAAATACAATATTGTTCATGTGTTTTGATACAGTATGTTATGAATAAATTGTGTTATGTTTTAATGTGTTGATTAAGTGAAAGAATCATAATGTTTATCGTGTGTTTGAGTAATATCATGAATTCATGTAAACCAGCAGTTATTTCTTAATTACCAAAGTTTTAAGAAATATCTCAATCTTTTACTCTACTATTTTATATTTATATATCCACAACAGGATACTATGGCTTGTACTGGTGTTTCTACTAGCTTTAACCTCCTTATCTAATTCTAAAAGCAAGTCATTTTACATTTCATGGTCATGTCACATTCTCATTTTATGCATCTTTTTAAAACCTCACCAATATGAGGCAAGGTACACCACAAATAGTACAATCTTGGATTTACCTCACCACTCTCCTTGCAAGAATTTTAAGTATTAAAGCCTATGTTATTAAATTAGAGGTATCTGCTTTTGAAAGATTTTTACTGATGGGCCTAGATTAATAAAGTTCAATAGTATTTTGACGTTATGATTCCAGCCATTTACATTCCTGGGATGGAGGTGCTGTCTATATTTTCGATCCTTATTCTCATTAGCACTTTGATTTGTTTGGTTATTGAAGGAAACTCATTTCTCTCTTGCCTATGTTTCTATTTGCATAGAAATTAAGAAAGAGCGCCTTAAGGGGTTTACAGTAAAGGCATTTAATCTTGGTGCTTCCAGACTCATGGAAAGTCTGGAGAAAATGATTGTAATTCTCATCCTTGAGTTTCTTCACTTTCCCTTTACTTCACTTTCCCTTTACTCTTAAACTCCTACCCACCTTAAATTTTTTTATCATGAAATGACCCACATCAGTTTTATACTCCTCATGGACTAGTTCAGTTCAGTTCAGTCGCTCAGTTGTGTCTGACTCTCTGCGACCCCATGAATTGCAGCATGCCAGGCCTCCCTGTCCATCACCAACTCTCGGAGTTCACTCAAACTCACGTCCATCTAGTCGGTAATGCCATCCAGCCATCTCATCCTCTGTCATCCCCTTTTCCTCCTGCCCCCAATCCCTCCCAGCATCAGAGACTTTT
>NW_011494640.1:11899288-11899538 GCF_000754665.1 Bison bison bison | reverse complement strand
TTGCTATCTAGGTTAGTCATAACTTTCCTTCCAAGGAGTGAGCATCTTTTAATTTCATGGCTGCAATCACCATCTGCAGTGATTTTGGAACCCAAAAAAATAAAGTCTGACACTGTTTCCACTCTTTCCCCATCTATTTCCTATCAAGTGATGGGACCAGATGCCATGATCTTCATTTTCTGAATGTTGAGCTTTAAGCCAACTTTTTCACTCTCCACTTTCACTTTCATCATGTGGCTTTTGAGTTCCT
>NW_011494640.1:11891807-11899080 GCF_000754665.1 Bison bison bison | reverse complement strand
TCTGGAACTCTCTTGCTTTTTCCATGATCCAGCAGATGTTGGCAATTTGATCTCTGGTTCCTCTGCCTTTTCTAAAACCAGCTTGAATATCTGGAAGTTCACAGTACACTTACTGCTGAAGCCTGACTTGGAGAATTTTGAGCATTCCTTTACTAGCATGTGAGATGAGTGCAATTGTGCGGTAGTTTGAGCATTCTTTGGCATTGCCTTTCTTTGGGATTGGAGTGAAAACTGACCTTTTCCAGTCCTGTGGCCACTGCTGAGTTTTCCAAATTTGCTGGCATATTGAGTGCAGCACTTTCACAGCATCATCTTCCAGGATTTGAAATAGCTCAACTGGAATTCCATCACTTCCACTAGCTTTGTTTGTCCTGATTCTTTCTAAGGCCCACTTGACTTCACATTCCAGGATGTCTGGCTCTAGGTGAGTGATCACACCATCGTAAATATCTTGGTCGTGCAGATTTTTTTTGTACAGTTCTTCTGTGTATTCTTCTTGACAGTAGAAAATCCTTGTTCTATAAATTCACTTTATGGCCATATAGCCACTGCTAAGCTTGTAAATAAAAATACCCTAAATCCAATTCTGGCTTTCAAAAATGACTTTCTATTACCCAACATCTACAGAGCTTTTGAGTATTGGATAAGAAAAATAGTCTGCTTACCCACTGAAACATTAGAGCTCCAAGTTTAATTATTTTGTCCTAAAGAGTACAGTGTAGGAATTTTGCATTACTTCATTGAGTTTAGCCAATATGAATTTTCTTCAAAGAACTCAGTAAGTGTCTAGAACAAGATCTGAGTCAGGACAGGAAATTGCAGTTTGATGTTCTTGAAAACAGAACAGATTTTTGGATTTTCCCCTTGAATGAGAAATGCATATTGGGAGAATCTGTTCTGAGCTGCTTAAAATACAATTCCATGTGGACTGAAAAACACAGCCGCCACAATTTAGTGAGCTCATTAATCTTATTAAGATATGGACTTGCAGACTTGAGTTGCTCAAAATAGAATTTACTTAGTTGCCAAACAAATGTCATTAGATATTTACTCAACTGTGTTAATGATATGTTAATTACGACTAAGACATAAGTCCAATATCAGAACTTTAGGATCATAGATTTATGAAAATATATTATGATAAATAAATAAATGGGAAAATCATATTCTTTGTGGCTTCTGTTTTGAATTCTTCAAGCACCAACAGTTGTCTAGCCTCAGGACAAAACATGAAAAACAAAATACATTAGCACCTTAGGACTTGCCCATCAAAATGGTTTATAGTTGCCTCTTTTGCATCTATAATGGAGAAAGACCAGCAGTTAGCTAACTGGGTACTTTGATGACCTGCAGTGGTACTTTGATGACCTGCAGTAGTTCTTTGAGCCGCAGGATGAGGAAGTTACATAGCTGTCAAACTGATGAATGGTTACTGACAGTGAATTATTTTACAAAGCATTTTTATTGCACACGTGTTATGTTCAAGGATCCATACTAGGTTCTGGGGAATATATAAAGATTAATATCAAGAAATTAACTATCAAAGTTTCCATAAATGACTTTAATATAATGTACAGAAAACTGCAGTAGAAGCACTGATACACAGATTTCATGACAGGGACCTACAGCAGAGTAGTGAAAAATAGTGGAGGTAACAAGTTTGCAGGAATCTGAGAAGAGAGGGTACAGTCAGATGAAAAGGTTGATTTCAGACTTCACTTCACTTCAGTTCAGTTGCTCAGTCATGTCCAACTCTGCGACCCCATGAACTGCAGCCTCCAGGCCTCCCTGTCCATCACCAACTCCCAGAGTCCACCCAAACCTATGTCCATTGTGTCCGTGATGCCACCCAACTATCTCATCCTCTGTCATCCCCTTCTTCTCCTGCCCTCAATCTTTCCCAGCATCAGGGTCTTTTCAAATGAGTCAGCTCTCCACATCAGGTGGCCAAAGTATTGGAGTTTCAGCTTCAACATCAGACCCTCCAACGAACACCCATGACTGATCTCCTTTAGGATGGACTGGTTGGATCTCCTTGCAGTCCAAGGGACTCTCAAGAGTCTTCTCTAAGCCCACAGTTCAAAACCATCAGTTCTTCTGTGCTCAGCTTTCTTTATAGTCCAACTCTCACATCCGTACCCAGGAGTAAAACTAAGGTGTTAAAGAACACTGCCTGGAGTGGAATGAAGTATAATAATAAATATTCAATTCTGGCAAGAGCATGATGAGTCCAAAACTATCTTTAGTGGTAGTAGAAACATAAATGTATTAAAAATATCAAAAATGTTTCTGGAAAGCAATTGAACAAGATCTGTTGAGCTTCTTGACAGAGTTCATGTTCTTAGACTCAGCACTTCCTCTTCTGAGGATGTATCCTCACAAAATAAACTGAAATGGTCAGCCACTTATGTATAAAATGGTTTGATATTATATTATTTATAATATGAAATAATTGAGAATGACATAAATATTGAACATATAAAGAATAATTGAATAAATCATGGCACATCCATTTACTGAAATATGACATAATTATTAAATAACAGATCAAGGGATCAACAAAATAAAATGCTCAAAATATGACAGTAAAAAAAAAAAAAGCAGACAAGAAGAACCTACACTCTACTCCATATCTTATAATAGCCTATAATGGAAAAGAATTTAAAAGAGAATATATATGTGAGTATAATGTGAAACTGAATCATTTTGTTGTGTACTTCAAACTAACACAACATTGTAAATTAACTATGCTTCAAAAGAAGAAACAAAATACAAAATTATCTATTTACAATGATCACAATTTTGTAAAATATACACTGGGAAAATACACCAAAATATTAACAATTTTCTTAGACTGAGTGCCTATAAACAGACTTTTCCTGTACAAAGTTCACTGGGAAGAGCTCTCAGATATACCTATATGGAAGTGAGGGAGGTTGGATGGGATAGAGGGACATGCTGACCTGCAATGTGGCGGCAGTGGATGCTTCCAACAACTCCATAGAATATTTGGGAACCGGAAAAGCCCCTTAAAAGTTATTCCAAATTTAGACAGTGGAGCTAGAACTGTAGATAACTACATCAACCAGCCACTGGATAGACCTGCCCCCTGAAGAAGATGTAACCTTGGTAAGGCAATTCCCCTCTGTGGAATGCAATTTCCAGTAAGGTGGAAAACTTTGAACTGTCAGCTACCACATTCTCAATAGTTGGGGCATAGGTGCATAGCCCTGAAAAAGGGATCTGAACAGATTGTGTGTGTGTGTGTTAGTGGCTGAGGTGTATATGACTCTTTATGATCCCATGGACAGTAGTCCCCCAGGCTTCTCTGTCCATGGGATTCTCCAAGCAAGAATACTGGAGAGGTTAACCATTCCCTTCTCCAGGGGATCTTCCTGACCCAGAGATCAAACCCAGGTCTCCTGAAATACAAGCAGATTCTTTTACCATCTGAGTCCATTTCTAAGAGTGAGCAATACCAAAAAGTTCTATCCCCACCCTCCGAAGGAATACGTCTTGATACATTTTTATTTCTAGTATCATCTAGTTGTACAGTCAAGAGTAATTGTGCTCATGCTCACTTGCTCAGTCATGTCTGACTCTGTAACCCCTAGTCTGTAACCAACAGGCTCCTCTTGTCCGTGGGATTTCCCAGGCAAGGCTATTGGAGTGAGTTGCCATTTTCTTCTCCAGGGGATCTTCCCAACCCAGGGATTAGAACCCCTTGTCTCCTGCCTCTCCTGCTTTGCAGGCAAACTCTAACTGTGAGCCATGCTGAGCCACCCAGGAAGTCTTTACAGTCAGGAAGTGATCATTAAATCTTAATTTAAAATACTAAAGTATCAGGACTTTGTATTTGGAGCTCTCATTTGAATCCCCTTTGTTCTACAAAGCACTGGGGTAAAAGAGAATTAGAGCTTGGCTCAGTTGTCTTTACCAGACATTATTTGCATGATGACAGAAATTGCTTTCTTTTTCATAATAATAAGAATGACACTTCATGGAATATAAATGAGATTGTTCCACTGTCTTGCGTTTTTAATGACTAAATATTTGTTTCAGATATCATTATAAAGCTTTTCCACCACTTTCATCTGAGGGTCAATCAGAAGTAATCCATTCAAAATTACGGTCGATAACCATGAAGAGTGAATGAAACTGAAATCAATTTGAAGAATGAATTTGAGATGTCCACCCACTCCACTGTACTCACTCAAATAGATCAGCCCTCCTTCTTGATGTTTTTCACAAATACTTGTGCCTCAATTAATACCACACTTCGGTGGACTTCTGTGGCATTTAGGTCACATAATCCTGTAACCAGCACTGAAAATCGACAGGTCATTTGTCTGACAAACAAGGCAAAGATGAATGAAGAAAACTTAATACATTTTTTTTTCATTCTACCTGATTTTGCTAAGGTTGAGTCCTGGCCGAGAACACAATATATTGCCTCCTAGTTATTATTTCAAGGGGAAAACAATGAAAAATGCTGAATTAGCATCAAGAATGAGAGCTTCCTATAGTGACTCATTTTTCCCCTACTTTCCCTAGAGAGAGTTAGTAACAGTGACCTCATAGAAGGGTATGGGAATGTCAGTGATAAGGACAGCCAAGGTGAGCCCAATTTGGGAGGCCTGATAGAATCTTCAGGGTAGGTGACACTGTGGTTTATCCCCTACTTCCAAAATATCTCCAGAAACCCCACTTTTGAATATTTCCCCAAAGTAACAACAATTGAAAATGAAAAAGGCCTATCTGAAAATTGTACTTGATGCTCACATTGATTTTTTTCTCAACAACCCTAAAGGCAAAGGTTCTATGTAAGGACAAGTCTGTGTGGTTCTTGTCTCCTACTGAAGGAAGCAAACCTCTCAGCCCAGCACAGCTGGTATTGGCTTGTCCCCCTCCCATTCCAGAGTATGGGAACATCTTGTAGCAGCTGGTCCAGACACTGAGGATGAAGAGCTGATCCGTGCTCACCAGGAGACCAGTCTTCCTGACTTCATATAATTCCATCTCTTTTCTGATTGGAACTGCATGTTGCCTGGTAGGTATTTCTTTTTCTAAAAATCCATCAGCCACAGTGGCCTGGATTAACCTTGAAGAACTACTCCTCTTGGTTTTCACTTTTATTCATTATTTGGATGGAGCATTAAGCCTGTTCTTCGGAAGAATGTTATGCTGTATTGTGATAACCTTTTCCAGAATGTCATATACAGAAGAGGAGAAATTTTTAATATTTTCAAGCTCTCCTTTTATGTTGAATGGTAACCAAGGGACATACTACTAAGAATAAAATATCAAACTGAAAGTCCTGATTCCTACCACAATGTTATATAGAGCTAGAAAAATCAGATGACTAAAAATTGACCCAAAAGACCCCAAATAATCTTGCAGAGACTTGTTAAGTCTAACTAGTTTAGGGAAGCCTGGCACTAGACACAGCTGGGTACTGTGTTCTATTTGATTTCTGACATGGTTTGCCCATGATATTTATAGACATTTTTGCATTCTCTAACAATTTAATGCAGCCTGGGGCCAAAACAATTTCCAATAAGCAATTTCAGTGGAAGGGCAATCTAATTCTGGGCAAACCTAAATGTCATGAGCTGGAATTACAAGCCTCTAAAATTCATAATCAAAAATGCAGTCCCTATTGGGTTTTTTTTGCTATTTTTCAATTAAAGCCCTTTCAAAAATGTAATTTTGGATGAGGTTGATTCAATGAACTCAGTATTTTGTGATATAATCTGAAAAATATAGAAATGCCCAGTAGATGGCAGATCCAAAGAGTGAATTCTGGTAAATGGAAAATGTTGATCTAAGACTAAGGAGTTTTAAGGATTTCTCTGGTGGTCCAGTGGTTAAGACTTAGCCTTCCAATGCAGGGGGTGTAGGTTCAATCCCTGGTTGGGGAGCTAAGATCACACACGACTTGGGGCCAAAAACCCAAAACATGAAACAGAAACAATATTGTAACAAATTTAATAGACTTAAAAAAAATTGTCCACATTAAAAAAAAAAAGCCTAAAGAGTTTTAGAAACCAAATAGAGAACTTATGAATCAGATCATTAAAGTTGTTCTTTTATGATACTAGCTTCAGGAACATATTTTTTAAACTTATTTATTTATTCTAGTTGGAGGATAATAATTTTATAGTACTGTGCATTAACATGAATTGGCCATAGGCATATATTTGTTTTTAAATTCAAATTATCTTACAATGGGTTCAGAGGATTCAACTCTACAGAGTTGAGCTAAGGATGAGAATAAGAACTTGCACTTTTAAAGTGTTTTATAACTTTCAAGTGCCTTTTTGGAAAAGAAGAGACATAAAGACACTGGGATCTTGAGGTCAGAATCCATGGATGAGTCTTATCTCTCACCACAGCAGAAATAACTGGCTAATCACCAAACCCTATGTTTCCTTGGCACACAACTAGACTATATATGCTGGTGTCCCCTGAAATTAACTGTTAGTTCAGTTAAGTTCAGTGGCTCAGTTGTATCTGACTCTTTGCAACCCCATGAATTGCAGCATTCCAGGCCTCCTTGTCCATCTACGACTCCCGGAGTTCACTCAAACTCACATCCACTGAGTGCGTGATGCCATCCAACCATCTCATCCTCTGTCGTCCCCTTCTCCTCCTGCCCCAATCCCTCCCAGCATCAGAATCTTTTCCACTGAGTCAACTCTTCACATGAGGTGGCCAAAGTACTGGAGTTTCAGCTTCAGCATCAGTCTCTCCAAAGAAAACCCAGGACTGATCTCCTTCAGAATGGACTGGTTGGATCTCCTTGCAGTCCAAGGGATTCTCAAGAGTCTTCTCCAATGCCACAGTTCAAAAGCATCAATTCTTTGGCGCTCAGCTTTCTTCACAGTCCAACTCTCACATCCATACATGACTACTGGAAAAACCATGACTAGATGGACCTTTGTTGGCAAAGTAATGTCTCTGATATTTAATATGCTATCTAGGTTGGTCATAACTTTCCTTCCAAGGAGTAAGCATCTTTTAATTGCATGGCTACAATCGCCATCTGTAGTGATTTTGGAGCACAGAAAAATAAAGTCTGACACTGGTTCCACTGTTTCCCCATCTATTTCCCATGAAGTGATGGGACAAGATGTCATGATCTTCATTTTCTGAATGTTGAGCTTTAAGCCAACTTTTTCACTCTCCTCTTTCACTTTCATCAAGAGGTTTTTGAGTTCCTCTTCACTTTCTGCCATAAGGATGGTGTCATCTGCATATCTGAGGTTATTGA
>NW_011494640.1:11890985-11891413 GCF_000754665.1 Bison bison bison | reverse complement strand
CTTTCACAGCATCATCTTTCAGGATTTGAAATAGCTCAACTGGAATTCCATCACCTCCACTAGCTTTGTTCATAGTGATGCTTTCTAAGGCCCACTTGACTTCACATTCCAGAATGTCTGGCTCTAGATGAGTGATCATACCATCATGATTATCTGGGTCATGAAGATCTTTGTACAGTTCTTCTGTGTATTCTTGCCACCTCTTCTTAATATCTTCTGCTTCTGTTAGGTCCATACCATTTCTGTCCTTTATCGAGCCCATCTTTGCATGAAATGTTCCCTTGTTATCTCCAATTCTCTTGAAGAGATCTCTAGTCTTTCCCATTCTGTTGTTTTCCTCTATTTCTTTGTATTGATCGCTGAAGAAGGCTTTCTTATCTCTTCTTGCTATTCTTTGGAACTCTGCATTCTTATGGGTATATCTTTCC
>NW_011494640.1:11890146-11890818 GCF_000754665.1 Bison bison bison | reverse complement strand
ATGTAGAGTCTTCTCTTGTGTTGCTGGAAGAGGGTGTTTGCTATGACCAGTGCGTTCTCTTGGCAAAATCTATTAGCCTTTGCCCTGCTTCATTCTGTATTCCAAGGCCAAATTTGCCTGTTACTCCAGGTGTGTCTTGACTTCCTACTTTTGCATTCCAGTCCCCTATAATGGAAAGGACATCTTTTTGGGGTGTTAGTTCTAAAAGGTCTTGTAGGTCTTCATAGAACCGTTCAACTTCAGCTTCTTCAGCATTACTGGTTGGGGCATAGGCTTGGATTTCTCTGATATTGAATGGTTTGCCTTGGAAATGAACAGAGTTCATTCTGTCGTTTTTGAGTACTGCATCCAAGTACTGCATTTTGGATTCTTTTGTTGACCCTGATGGCTACTCCATTTCTTCTAAGGGATTCTTGCCCACAGTCAGATCAGATCAGATCAGATCAGTTGCTCAGTCATGTCCAACTCTTTGTGACCCCATGAATCGCAGCACGCCAGGCCTCCCTGTCCATCACCAACACCCAGATTTCACTCACACTCACGTCCATCGAGTCAGTGATGCCATCCAGCCATCTCATCCTCTGTCGTCCCCTTCTCCTCTTGCCCCAATCCCTCCCAGCATCAGAGACTTTTCCAATGAGTCAACTCTTCGCATGAGGTGGCCAAAGTACT
>NW_011494640.1:11889015-11890046 GCF_000754665.1 Bison bison bison | reverse complement strand
ATTCTGTTGTTTTCCTCTATTTCTTTGTATTGATCGCTGAAGAAGGCTTTCTTATCTCTTCTTGCTATTCTTTGGAACTCTGCATTCTTATGGGTATATCTTTCCTTTTCTTCTTTGCTTTTCACTTCCCTTCTTTTCTCAGCTCTTTGTAAGGCCTCCAGAAAGCCATTTTGCTTTTTCACATTTCTTTTTCTTGGGGATGGTCTTGATCCCTGTCTCCTGTATAATGTCACAAACCTCCATCCATAGTTCATCAGGCACTCTATCTATCAGATCTAGGCCCTTAAATCTATTTCTCACTTCCACTGTATAATCATAAGGGATTTGATTTAGGTCATACCTGAATGATGTAGTGGTTTTCCCTACTTTCTTCAATTTAAGTCTGAATTTGGCAATAAGGAGTTCATGATCTGAGCCACAGTCAGATCCCGGTCTTGTTTTTGCTGACTGTATAGAGCTTCTCCATCTTTGGCTGCAAAGAACATAATCAATCTGATTTTGGTGTTGACCATCTGGTGATGTCCTTGTGTAGAGTCTTCTCTTGTGTTGCTGGAAGAGGGTGTTTGCTATGACCAGTGCGTTCTCTTGGCAAAATTCTATTAGCCTTTGCCCTGCTTCATTCTGTATTCCAAGGCCAAATTTGCCTGTTACTCCAGGTGTGTCTTGACTTCCTACTTTTGCATTCCAGTCCCCTATAATGGAAAGGACATCTTTTTTGGGTGTTAGTTCTAAAAGGTCTTATAGGTCTTCATAGAACCGTTCAACTTCAGCTTCTTCAGCATTACTGGTTGGGGCATAGACTTGGATTTCTCTGATATTGAATGGTTTGCCTTGGAAATGAACAGAGTTCATTCTGTCGTTTTTGAGACTGCATCCAAGTACTGCATTTTGGATTCTTTTGTTGACCCTGATGGCTACTCCATTTCTTCTAAGGGATTCTTGCCCACAGTCAGATCAGATCAGATCAGATCAGTTGCTCAGTCATGTCCAACTCTTTGTGACCCCATAGTCGCAGCCCGCCAGGCCTCCCT
>NW_011494640.1:11878705-11888760 GCF_000754665.1 Bison bison bison | reverse complement strand
CGCTCAGCCTTCTTCACAGTCCAACTCTCACATCCATACATGACCACAGGAAAAACCATAGCCATGACTAGATGAACCTTTGTTGGCAAAGTAATGTCTCTGCTTTTGAATATGCTATCTAAGTTGGTCATAACTTTCCTTCCAAGGAATAAGTGCCTTTAATTTCATGGCTGCAGTCACCATCTGTAGTGATTTTGGAGCCCAGAAAAATAAAGTCTGACACTGTTTCCACTGTTTCTCCATCTATTTCCCATGAAGTGATGGGACCAGATGCCATGATCTTCGTTTTCTGAATGTTGAGCTTTAAGCCAACTTTTTCACTCACCACTTTCACTTTCATCAAGAGGTTTTTGAGTTCCTCTTCACTTTCTGCCATAAGGGTGGTGTAATCTGCATATCTGAGGTGATTGATATTTCTCCCAGCAATCTTGATTCCAGCTTGTGCTTCTTCCAGCCCAGCGTTTCTCATGATGTACTCTGCATATAAGTTAAATAAACAGGGTGACAATATACAGCCTTGACGAACTCCTTTTCCTATTTGGAACCAGTTTGTTGTTCCATGTCAGTTCTAACTGTTGCTTCCTGATGCTGTGAAAATGCTGCACTCAATATGCCAGCAAATTTGGAAAACTCTGCAGTGGCCACAGGACTGGAAAAGGTCAGTTTTCATTCCAATCCCAAAGAAAGGCAATGCCAAAGAATGCTCAAACTACCGCACAATTGCACTCATCTCACACGCTAGTGAAGTAATGCTCAAAATTCTCCAAGCCAGGCTTCAGTAATATGTGAACCATGAACTTCCTGATGTTCAAGCTGGTTTTAGAAAAAGCAGAGGAACCAGAGATCAAATTGCCAACATCTGCTGGATCATGGAAAAAGCAAGAGAGTTCCAGAAAAACATCTATTTCTGCTTTATTGACTATGCCAAAGCCTTTGAGTGTGTGGATCACAATAAACTGTGGAAAATTCTGAAAAAGATGGGGATACCAGACCACCTGATCTGCCTCTTGAGAAATTTGTATGCAGGTCATGAAGCAACAGTTAGAACTGGACATGAAACAACAGACTGGTTCCAAATAGGAAAAGGAGTTCATCAAGGCTATGTATTGTCAAGTAGATACAATGTTCATCTGAGTTAAATTCACCCATTCCAGTCCATTTTAGCTCGCTGATTCCTAGAATGTCAACGTTCACTCTTACCATCTCCTGGTTGAACACTTCCAATTTGCCTTGATTCATGGACCTAACATTACAGGTTCCTATGCAATATTGCTCTTTACAGCATCGGATCTTGCTTCTATCACCAGTCCCATCCACAACTGGGTATTGTTTTTGCTTTGGCTCCATCCTTTCATTCTTTCTGAAGTTATTTCTCCACTGATCTCCAGTAACATATTGGGCACCTACCAACCTGGGGAGTTCCTCTTTCAGTATCCTATCATTTTGCCTTTTCATACTGTTCATGGGGTTCTCAAGGCAAGAATACTGAAGTGATTTGCCATTCCCTTCTCCAGTGGACCACATCTGTCAGATCTCTCCACCATGGGATAGCTCCTCTAGGCCCTCCTGCGCCAGTGCAGCCACTGCTCCTTGGAAGTGGGGTTGCTCCTCTTGGCAGTCATGTCTGACTCTTTGCAACCCCATGGACTGTAGCCTACCAGGCTCCCCCACCCATGGGATTTTCCAGGCAAGAGTACTGGAGTGGGTTGCCATCTCCTTCTCCGGGGGAATCTTCCTGACCCAAGTATCAAACCTGGGTCTCCTGCATTGTAGGCACATGCTTTGCCATCTAAGCCACCAGAGAAGGCCAAAATTAAGTGTGGCCATAGCTAAAGTCTAGCAATGAAGTATGAATGTAAGTATTATGCTACCTTGAGTTTTCCCTTAAAACTTGTGTAATTTATCATGTTCTTTTCCCTTCCATCTCCTTGGGGCAGATAAGCATAGTGATCTTGAAGATGTACGATTGTGAAAACAACACAAAAAGAATCTGAATTTTGGACCAATGCTTGGAGGAGAACTTCCCATCAATCAGGATTACTCATTCAAGATTTTTGCATAGGAAATAATACCTTATTATGTTAAGCACTAAGGATTCTGATTTTATTTTTTTATAGCAGTTTACATTATCTAGACAGCATACTAAAAATCAGAGATATTCCTTTGCCAACAAAGGTCCATATAGTCAAAGCTATGGTTTTGCCAGTAGTTATGTACGGATGTGACAGTTGGACCATAAAGATAGCTAAGTGCTAAAGAGTTGGTGATTTCAACTTGTGGTACTGGAGAAGACTCTTGAGAGTCCCTCGGACTGCAGGGAGATCAAACCAGTCCATCCTAAAGGAAATCAACCTAAATATTCATTGGAAGGACTGATGCTGAAGCTGAAGTTCCAATACTTTGGCCACCTGATGTGAAGAATGGACTCATTAGAAAAGACCCTGATGCTGGGAAAGATTGAAGGCAAGAGGAGAAGGAGGCTACAGAGAATGAGATGGTTAGATAGCATCACTGACTCAACGGACATGAATTTGAGCAAACTCCGGGAGACAGTGGAGGACAGAGGAGCCTTGCATGCTGGAGTCCATGGAGTCACATACAGTCATACATGACTTAGCGACTGAAGGAAAACAACATGTTAACTTAACTAATACATCCAGTTTTCCCCTAACTTTGACCTTACTATGCTTCAGTGAATTCCTCAGTAAACCAGGGATGCTACTAATACTTACCTCGAAGGGAGGATGTGTGTAAAGTACTTTCACAATGACAGACACACGGTAAGCTCACAGCAAATGAAGACCATTATCAATCATTCTTCTTGGATATTAAACATTTGACATACATTATCTCATTTAATCCTGAAAATGACAATTGCACTGCAGGCATTATCACTCTCACTCTGTCTCTAATAAAAACTATGATAATAAAAAATACTGGACAATTTCCATGTGCTCAGTACTGTCCCAAGCACTGTACATAATGCTAATCTCATAAACAACACTATGAGGTAGATATTATTATCTTCATTTTACAGATGAGGAAATAGAGACACTGAGTTTACTTCTCATCCTCAAGTCCATACAGCTAGTAAGTGGCGTTGCCTGAATTCAATTCAGGAATGCCAGATCCAGAGTCCTCACTCTTAACTCGTGCTGGTCACTGAAGTGCTTGAAGTTTATTAAGGTCAAAGAAAATACTTGAGATTCTATGTTTGTGAACCCATGGTCTCAGAACCCAAGGTATCAGATGAGAAATGACTGCAATTGCATCAGTCCATCCTAACCAAAGGATCAATAAAATGAATTGAAACCTCTTAAAGCAGAACCAGACCAGTGCTATCTAGAGCCAGTCCTGCCAGCTGAGTCAGTATGGTATGGTGGTTAGGACATTGGTAGCATTTTGCAACAGCTATGTATTGTGGCCCATTCTAAATAGTGATGTCACATAAAGTCTTGTTTTAATCTTAGAACATGCTCTGAATTCCTGCAAACTCTTGCTGACCACAAAACATGGATGACATTTGCTGAGGTCTCCTGTTTTTGTGAGCCTTTGTGGTGGGCATCACTGTTAACTTAGACATTGCTAACAGACATATCACCCCAACAGCAGGACTGGAGCAGATACAGTGAGACCAGATTTTTGCCTTCTGTGTCTCTGTCATCAGGTCTAAAATGAGTCACCACTGAGAGACTGAAAAGCAGCTTGGTTCCTGGCTTTCTGGGGGAGATTCTAGAACATTAGCGATGCTTAATAATTTAAGTACAGATGTTGCATGGGCTGTAAATGCAACCAATTAACTGAATTCAATTTTTCTCATGAGGAATGTTGTAATGCTATCACAGTGGTTTATCTCATTGCCTTACAGCTCTTGCATAAAAGGTCTATTTTACTGGTAAATGTTTTTGCTTTTATAAAGGCAGAGAAGGTTTCTTCCTCCAGCAAACTCTACATTTAAGTTAAGATTGAACATTACAGAATGACCGATTCATTGTCTAAAATAGATGATTGAGCTTCATTATTTTAAGAGTGAGTTCATTATCTGCCTGCTGCTCAACTCAGTGATTAAAAATAGAATGAAGAATAAGATGTGCTGAAATATAACACTGTATTTCAATATTTTTCTGTTCTTGAGAAGCACTCTGTGCAAAATCATTCCATCAGTCTTCTAAGAGGTACACAGTAGAGAGGTATTACCCTACATTATCAATTAAAGCCATAATCAAGAGCTGCGTTTAACTGAGAATGGCTCCAGAATCCATGTAGGTCATACAAAACCATATTTATTAGAGGATGTATAAAGATTAGGGAAGAGGTATGCAGGGTCAGTAGTTTGTTTATAAATGTTTGTTTTATAAAATAAGGTTATGTACCAAATAGGCTTCCCTGGTGGCTCAGAGGTTAAAGCATCTGCCTGCAATGCGGGAGACCTGGGTTCAATCCCTGGGTGGGGAAGATCCCCTAGAGAAGGAAATGGCAACCCACTCCAGTATTCTTGCCTGGAGAATCACATGGATGGAGGAGCCTGGCGGGCTACAGTCCATGGGGTCGCAAAGAGTCGGACATGACTGAGCAACTTCACTTTAACTTTCTTTCACTTTATGTACCAAATACTGCAATGTATATATTATGTTTGTCTAAAACTGTTTACTATATTAATAAAATTAAAAGACGCTTACTCCTTGGAAGGAAAGTTATGACCAATCTAGACAGCATATTAAAAAGCAGAGACATTACTTTGGCAACAAAGGTCCATCTAGTCAAGGCTATGGTTTTTCCAGTTGTCATGTAAGGATGTGAGAGTTGGACTATAAAGAAAGCTGAGTGCTGAAGAATTGATGGTTTTGAACTATGGTGTTGGAGAAGACTCTTGAGAGTCCCTTGGACTGTAAGGAGATCCAACCAGTCCATCCTAAAGGAGATCAGTCCTGGGTGGGTTCATTGGAGGGACTCATGTTGAAGCTGAAACTCCAATACTTTGACCAACTGATGCGAAGAGCTGACTCACTTGAAAAGACCCTGATGCTGGGAAAGATTGAGGGCAGAAGAAGGGGATGACAGAGGATGAGATGGTTGGATGGAATCACCAACTCGATGCACATAGGTTTGGGTGGACTCCAGGAGCTGGTGATGGACAGGGAGGTCTGTCGTGCTGCAATTCATGGGGTCGCAAAATGTCGGACATGACTGAGAGACTGAACTGAACTGATATTAATAAAATCCAATATATTACAATGTAAAGATGAGAGAAATGCACAGTGTTAAGAGCTGTGGTATTTGTTTGGTATGATGCTGGGCATTCCCTTAGAGTACGCAATAGAATACCAAGGTTGAACCTTAGGCTCTGGAACTTGTGAACCTTGGGTAAGTTACCTTGCCTTTCTGTTGCTCAGTATACTCATCTGCAAAACATGGAAATAATATTATCTCCTGCATAATATCACTGTAAAAGTTAAGACACTGTGCACAAATTTAGAACAATACCTAGCCTAAAGGAAGTGTTTGATAAATGTTTGCAAAAGGAATAATGATAGTGGGCTTTCTTGGGTGGTATGCATTATTTTTTTTCAATAAAAATAACTTGTTCATTAAAAACTATTGCACTAATCAAAGAGAATGCTCTAGCTTCAAAATATGTTTAAAAGGGAAATAAGATATTATTAAAAGCTATTATATTTTACCTTCCCTAATAGAGATCATATTTTAAGGGGAATGAAAACCAAGATGGCAATGTGGTCAACATCTATTTCCCATTTGTTACTGTCTACCCTGGAAATGTTTTGAGGGAAGGAGGAACAATCTATGCACCTTACCCAAATTCTAATAGTTAAATCAACTGAAAATTCTATTTTTAAATACAATTTATTTCTGGGAGAGTCATTTACATCATGCAGAAACTTACTGTATCAGTTCAGCTTGTTTTTAGTAATCCATTTAGAGTTTGGGTTGACAAGAAATATGAACTATAAGTTTATAAAGTGAGATACCTGGTATGAAATAAACTATGGGATAATATCTCAGTCTGGTACTTTGAGTATCATGTTAGTTATCACTTGCTCCTTCAAAACCTCCTCAAAACTTATAAGCATAAAAATAACCATTAGTTGAATTCATGTTTCTGTGGGTGACAAGGTAGACTGAGCTCAACTGAGAGCTTCTTCTGGTCTAGACTAGTTTGGGATATTTTAGGTCACATTTCTGGAGCCTTGGCTGGAACAATTGGGCTAAAGTCTCCACGAAGACTCATCCTACAGCAGGCTGAAGCTGAAGCTACAATACTTTGGCCACATGAGGTGAAGAGCCAGCTCACTGGAAAAGATCCTGATTCTGGGAAAGATTGAGGAAGGAGGAGAAGGGGGCCACAGAAGATGAGATGGTTGGATGGCATCACCGACTCAGTGGACATGAGTTTGAGCAAACTCCGGGAGATAGTGAAGGATAGGGAAGCCTGGCCTGCTGGAGTCCATGTGGTCGCAAACAGTTGGACCCAACTTAGTGACTGAACAACAGCAGCAGCAGCACACGAGCCCAAGTTTGCTCAAGTGACGCACACAGGAGTCCAAGAACAAGCGGAACTATGAAAAATCTTTTTGGTTGAGCACTGGAACGATGTTGCTTCCACAATATTCCTTTGGTCATCGCTAGTCACAAGACCAGTCCAGATTCAAAGACTGAAGTGATAGATTTCACTGCTAGATGGAAGGAGCTGCAAAATCACATCACAAAGATGGAGGACAGAGGCAAGGAAGAATCTGTTATCATTTTGCAGTCTGCCTCAGGCAGCCAGCGTCATTCGTAATTACAGAAAAGAGTGCTAAAGAAGAAAAAAGAAGGTCTCCCCCAAGTAGAAGATTATCAACAGTCAATTTTCAAATTGGCTAAGATCCTGATAGCCTTAAAATATTATTTTCAGTTTTCTGGTACCTGGTTGCATTCTATTATCTAATATGAAGTGTAACTTTGTGTAAGTGGAATTATTGGTCATACCCAAACAAGCAGGTATACATAGTTTTTTCAAATTCAATCCATGTGGCTGCAGAGTCTGAGATCCTTAATTTTGCTGCCAAGAAAGGAAAAGCAATGATTTTTAAAAATATATATATAGATATATTATTTGTATATCATTATTACTGCTTCAGTTTGGTCAAATTTTTTTTTTCTTTGAGGGCTTCCCAGGTGGCTCAGTGGTAAAGAACCCACCTACCAAGCAGGAGACATGTGTTGGGAATATCCCCTAGAGAAGGAAATGGCAATCCACTCAAGTATTCTTGCCTGAGAAATCTCATGAACAGAGGAGACTGGCAGGTCCCAAAAGAACTGGACGTGACTTAAACAACAATTTTTTAAAGTATAGTGAGTTTCTTACATCATTGCTTGTTTTTTTACCATAAGTCATGTAGCATTTTAGTTCCCTGACCAGGGATTGAACCTGCACTGCCTACATTGAAAGGTGAAGTCTCACTGGTCTGACAGGGAAATCCCCAGTTTGGTCAGTTGTGAAGGCAACTTTCATAAACAACTTCCCCACATTAGAGAGGGGTGACAGGAGAACAGCTTCAGTAATACAGCGTGCTGCTGCTAAGTCACTTCAGTCGTGTCCGACTCTGTGTGACCCCATAGACGGCAGCCCACCAGGCTCCCCCGTCCCTAGGATTCTCCAGGCAAGAACACTGGAGTGGGTTGCCATTTCCTTCTCCAATGCATGAAAGTGAAAAGTGAAAGTGAAGTCGCTCAGTCGTGTCCGACTCTTAGCGACCCCATGGACTGCAGCCTACCAGGCTCCTTTGTCCATGGGATTTTCCAGGCAAGAGTACTGGAGTGGGGTGCCATTGCCTTCTTGGATCCATTAATAGAGTTAAGTAGCCAGGGTAAGAACATTTGTGCCCTGGCTACCTTTAGAACCCTCACTTCTAAGATTACATAATTATGTTTCAAATCTTACTAAGATTTATTTTTAGCATTTCAGCAACCGCATCCATCATTCTGCAGTCTACAGGGACAAGGCCCTTGAAAGAGGTCTCATGAACACACAAAGTTAAGGTGGTTGTTACTGCCTGTAACTAAGCAGCACAATAAGCAATGAATACAAAAATAATTCTTTGAGACACACGCAAACAGAAAACATAGCCTTGAAAAGTTTATAAAATGTCACGTGCCTTAAAACTGAACTGTATTAGAAATATAAAAAGCTAGAGGTAGTCCAGAAAAATACTGTGTGTGCTAAGACACTTCAGTCATGTCCAACTCTGTGTAACACTATGGATAGTAGCCCACCAGGCTCCTCTGTCCATGGGATTCTCTGGGCAAGAACACTGGAGCGGGTTGCCATGCCTTCCTCCAGGGGATCTTCCTGACCCAGAGGTTGAACCCATGTCTCTTATGTTTCCTGCACCGTCAGGTGTTTTGTTTTGTTTTTTACCAAAAATAGTAGTGGAAATCAACATTTATTAAAGCAATTAGGGATAATAATATCGATCTTCCAGTTGCCTCTGGAATTGCCTCTCTGGCATAATAAATATAGATTAGATTGTCTTTGTCTTTTCACATCACAATATATAGAGGGGGGAAAAAAAAAAGTAGGAAAACTTTAGAAACAATTACAGGTGACATGAAAAGGAGAGCTGGAAATAACCCACATAACTTAAAATCATAAAACCTGGTAACCGGGAAGATTCACAGAGACCTGATTATCTAACCCTTCATTTTGAAGTTATAAAAACATAAACTAGAGAATTTACTTACCTAAGTTTGCACAGCTAACCGGTGACTAATCTGCTCCCTACTAGCTGATTTTACTACACTTGCCTTGGGGCCTGATCATTACTGCATAGTTAAGTTCCCAGTCATGCTCATTCAGCTTTTATGATATTATTTTAACATATGTTTAAATATTTTAAGTGTATTTCTAAATATTTTAACAGATTGGAAGATTATGAGCTCATAACTAGGGTAAAAGGCTTTCCTGAACATCTGGTTTAAATCTCAATTTACCTCATTATTGAGTTTTCTCAGGTAAAGTTTGGCTAAATTGGGTAACTGGAAAATGTAGGAAAGCCTTCAGCTTCTATAAATGCATTCATCTACATCTCCCTTTCCGCTTGAGGTCCTGCTCTGCTTCAAACCAGATATATGGGCTATGACTTCAGGCAATCACACAAGCAAAGGGGCTTTGAACTTTCTGCTTGTTAACAGCCAAAGTGGGCAGTCAGTAAAGTTTTATTGGAAGCACGTGAGTTGTTGTTTCTATAAGGACAGAGCCTTGTCCATTAGAAGGAAAGACCACTGGAAAAAGTAATTATACTCTCAGGTATCTCAAGCCTTGGTAGCTCCCATGGCATAAGAACTTCATTCCCATACCCCACAGAAGTACAGTTGCTCTCTACAGTAAACTTTCGACGCCAATTGGGGGAACAGGGTTCGGGCTGGGGAGAGAGGATTGGAAAAACAAGAATAAAATAAAGGGCAAACATCATTTGACAAGCACAATGGGTCTTGGGAGGGGAACTGAGAACTAAACAACAGAGGAAAAAGAGGTGTTGATGCAGTTGAAGGAGACAGAGAATTCTAGAATGAAGAGTAACGTAAGGGGACACTGCAGATATGGTTATGGATTATAAATTATTTTTCCTTTTAATAAACAAGGGGCTTTCTTGGTGATCCAGTGGCTGACTCCATGCTCCCAACACAGAGGGCCTGGGTTTGATCTCTGGTAAGGGAACTAGATCCCACATGCCACAATAAAAGTTTCCGAGCTGCCACTAAGACCCTGAGCAGCCAAATAAACAATTAAAAAAAAAAAAAAGCTAAACAAATAATGTGATTATTATTCTCACTTGCTTGATGATCCTCCTTTGTATGTAATACCTTTCAGAGACTGGGCTTCCTGGGGCCCCAAACTTCACTGGGTTACGGCACCCTCTTTCTTCCCCCATTTTCAACTCATACTCCTAAACCTGCATTCCCACTGCCCAGCTTCCTGTTCCTAGAAACGTCTACTTGCTCTGCCTCTGGCCCCGCCCCTCACTCTGCCTTTGGCCCTGCTCCTCACTCTGCCT
>NW_011494640.1:11877787-11878605 GCF_000754665.1 Bison bison bison | reverse complement strand
AACCCACACCACACACACACACACACACACACACACACATTCAGTGCCTAGAGCAATGGTTTGAAGTCACGTTGTTCTCTCATACCACTTTGGGTTGGCTGTGGGACATGGAAGAGCTCACCTGATTGGAAAGGGATACAATTTCCTGCATAAAAATGGGAATATCAGCTCTAATCTCTTCTAACAAACCATCCTGTATGACTGGGACTGAGGTCCCAGTATTAGCCAGGGGTATTAATATTAGCCAGGGGTATTACTCATGGCTCAAAGATACCACATGAACACGGAAGAGTCCTGGGAAGGAGGGCTCAGCTTCAGAGTCCAAAACAGGAGACAAGTCAAACTCAAACCCCTTTGCAAATGCTTATAATGACTTACATGAAACTTCAGGGCAACTTGAGACAACAGTTACACATTGAAATATGTCCTCTGCCTTCCACAGCATCAATCACTAAATACTTGTTGACTGCCCGCTACTTTATTAGAAAATGGACATTTCCCCTCTTACAGCATTTAATATTTGAAACTGAGATAAAAAATATTCATATTTTAAATTGAGCTAAGGTATTTCTCATGTTTATGGTCTTTAGATCAGATCAGATCAGTCACTCAGTCATGTCCAACTCTTTGCAACCCCATGAATCGCAGCAGCCAGGCCTCCCTGTCCATCACCAACTCCCAGAGTTCACTGAGACTCACGTCCATCGAGTCAGTGATGCCATCCAGCCATCTCATCCTCTGTCGTCCCCTTCTCCTCCTGCCCCCAATCCCTCCCAGCATCAGAGTCTTTTCCAATGAGTCAACTCTTCGCATGAGGT
>NW_011494640.1:11876494-11877687 GCF_000754665.1 Bison bison bison | reverse complement strand
CTGCCTCTGGCCCCGCCCCTCACTCTGCCTCTGGCCCCGCCCTTCACTCTGCCTTTGGCCCTGCTCCTCACTCTGTCTTTGGCCCCGCCCCTCACTCTGTAGGTTTGTGTTGCGACATAACCTCTCTGTTGACATGGAGCAAAGAGTAGCAACTGCATGATAGTACAGCTTAAAATAAGTACTACCATAGAGAAAAAATTAAAATATCAGGACTTGGGAGGAAATACATCTGTGGGAGACAAAGGAAATGAAAAGGCTGTGAAGTGTTGCCACAATTAAAATGCTGATTCTAAATCTGTTTGAACTTAAAAGCTCCCCCTTTTTTTTTCCTGAGCAATCATATGGCCCATATTCTAAAAGTGTTAGCTTAGACATTCTGCTTAAAATACACTTTGATTAATTCTGAATTATTCAGCGTTAATAGGGTATTGCCAGTTATTTTCTTTGTGTTTCAAGCCTCCAAAATCACAAAGTAGAGTTCAAATGATTCCGAATAAAATAATCCCTAAATGAAATGTGAACTTGGCACTACCAGCAGTGTACCAAACATCAAGGATGTTAGATATGCAAGGCTGGGTTGCTTGGACAGTTGGGAAAGAAAAGGAAACTTCTTCTTAAAAGATGTATGAAATCCATCTCAGGATGGAATTCTGTTTTAAATGGTTTGGATGCTACAGGGTTTACAGACAGCAGTGTTAATGGACTGTGGCATTAATAGGTTTCTGGGAGGTGTAGAGGACTACAGTTTTCTGAGTAGGATGACAGCTCTGTTGGGGGATAATGCTCTGGTAAAAATGTGCTGGGGAAAACCAAGATTTTTATTGTTACTCACTAGGATTCCCAGTGGAGAAATAGCATGATGCAGTGAAAAGAGTATGATTTCTGCACTGTTGCCCTGGGTCTAATTACAATTCTGCTTCTTACCCAACCATGTGGCCATGTACATAGGGTGAGTGACTGAACTTCAGTTTCATATTCTATTTGACATAAAGTTGATACATAAGCACTGATAACTGCTAACATTGCTTTTAAGACAGGAGAGGTGGGTTCGATCCCTGGGTTGGGAAGATCCCCTGGAGGAGGGCATAGCAATCTACTCCAGTATTCTTGCCTGGAGAATCCCGTGGACAGAGAAGCCTGGTGGGCTGCAGTCCAGGGGTTTGCATAGAGTCAGACACAGCTGAGTAACTAAC
>NW_011494640.1:11851631-11876394 GCF_000754665.1 Bison bison bison | reverse complement strand
AGGTCGTCCCCTTCTCCTCCTGCCCCCAATCCCTCCCAGCATCAGAGTCTTTTCCAATGAGTCAACTCTTCGCATGAGGTGGCCAAAGTACTGGAGTTTCAGCTTTAGCATCATTCCTTCCAAAGAAATCCCAGGGCTGATCTTCTTCAGAATGGACTGGTTGGATCTCCTTGCAGTCCAAGGGACTCTCTGGAAAATGCTTTAAAACTTGTATTATCACTGGACATGGGTTTAAGATCTGTTATTACTTAATACTACTTCATTTATTCAAAAAGCACTTCTGGAGTACAGTAATTCCCCTACATACAAACAAGTTCCATTCTGACAGTGTGTTCATAAGTTCAATTTGTTCATACGTCCAACAAAGTTAGCCAAGGTACCCAATTAACACAATCAGCTATTAATATACAGTACTGTACTATAATAGTTTTGTAACACTTGTCATACAACTTATATGTATGTAACAAACAAACACAAAAAATGAAGAAAACATTTTTAATCTTACAGTATAGCACCTTGAAAAGTTTAGTATTAATAGTCCAGTACAACAGCTGACATACAGGGGCTGGCAATCACAATACTTGGGGGAGAAATCCAAGATCCCACTTGCTGTGTGGTGCAGCCAAAAAAGAGAAGTCTGTCTGGACTAGAACTTTGTGACCTGTTTAGAGTCCAGCTGGGATTCCCTCATAGCTCAGTTGGTAAAGAATCTGCTTGCAATGCAGAAGACCCCAGTTCAATGCCTGGGTTGGGAAGATTCCCTGGAGAAGGCTAAACCTTCCCACTTCAGTATTCTGGCCTTAAGAATGCCATGGACTATACAGATGGGCATACCACACCACCTTACCTGCCTTCTGAGAAATCCATTTGCAGGTCAAGAAGCAACAGTTCGAACTGGACATGGAACAACAAACTGGTTCCAAATTGGGAAAGGAGTACATCAAGGCTGTATATTGTCACCCTGCTTATTTAACTTATGTGCAGAGTACATCATACAAAATTGCAGGCTGGATAAACACAAACTGCAATCAGGATTGCCAGGAGAAATATCAATAACCTCAGATACGCAGATGACACCACCCTTATGGCAGAAAGCAAAGAAGAACTAAAGAGCCTCTTGATGAAAGTGAAAAAGGAGAGTGAAAAAGCTGGCTTAAAACTCAACATTCAAAAAACTAATATCACAGCATCCTGTTCCATCACTTGATGGCAAATAGATGGGGAAACAATGGAAACAGGAAGAGACTTTATTTAGGGGGGCTCCAAAATCATTGCAGATGGTGACTGCTGCCATGAAATCAGAAGCCGCTTGCTCCTTGGAAGAAAAGCTATGACCAACCTAGACAGCATATTAAAAAGCAGAGACATTACTTTGTGATAAAAGGTCCGTCTAGTCAAAGCTATCAGAAAAGGCAATGGCACCCCACTCCAATACTCTTGCCTGGAAAATCCCATGGATGGAGGAGCCTGGGCTGCAGTCCATGGGGTTGCTAAGAGTCAGACATGACTGAAGCAACTTAGCAGCAGCAGCAGCAGTCAAAGCTATGGAGAATCCCATGGACAGAAGAGCCTGGTGGGCTCCTGTCCATGGGATCACACAGAGTTGGACACAACTGAAGTGACTTAGCATGCACACATGCATTGGAGAAGGAAACAGCAACCCACTTCAGTATTCTTACCTGGAAAATCCCAGGGGCAGAGGAGCCTGGTGGGTTGCTATTTATGGGGTCACACAGAGTCAGACACGACTGAAGTGACTTAGCAGCAGCAGCAGCAGTCAAAGCTATGGTTTTTCTAGTAGTCATGTATGGATTTGAGAGCTGGACTCTAAAGAAAGCTGAGCACTGAAGAATTTATGCTTTTGATCTGTGGTGTTGGAGAAGACTCTTGAGAGTCTCTTGGACTGCAAGGAGGATGTAACCAGGCAATCCTAAAGGAAATCAGTCCTGAATTTTCATTGGAAGAACAGATGCTGAAGCTGAAACTCCAATACTTTGGCCACCTGATGTGAAGAACAGACTCATTGGAAAAGATCCTGATGCTGGGAAAGATTGAAGGCAGGAGGAGAAGGGGACAACAGAGGATGAGATGGTTGGATCACATCACCGACTTGACAGACATGAGTCTGAGCAATTTTCATGAGTAGGTGATGGACAGGGAAGCTTGGTGTGCTGCAGTCCTTGGGGTTGCAAAGAGTTGGACACAGTTGAGAGACTTTCACTTTCACTTTTGGGCTTCTCTGCTGGCTCAGTGGTAAAGAATCTGTTTGCATGTAGAAGACCCGAGTTCAATCCCCGGGTTGGGAAGATCCCCTAGTTGGGGGAAAGGCAATCCACTCCAGTATGCTTGCCTGGAGAATTCCTTGGACAAAGGAGCCTGGCCAGCTACAGCCCATGTGGTCACAAAGAGTCAGACATGACTGAGCGATTAGCACTTTCACTAGAGCCCAGTCATTTCCCTGACGTTTCTTATTTTTGTAACTCCCTGTAGAAGGGAGATATAAAAAGCACAATTCACCACACAAGGTTTTCTTGCTTAATTCAGAGGCAACTGGAAGACAGGAAGCTGGAAAATTTTACATGTGTCACAGCAGGAGTGGGGCAGGGGCAGGACTGATGGGGAGAAGTGGGTGGCGGCAGCGAGGGAACAGCTAGACTAAATACCTATGTGTGAGTGAAAAAAGGAGAAGAGGTCATGGGCGCTGGCCAGGAAGGAGGTGTGAGCTTGAGTGTGACTGACAGGAGTTGTTCTCTAGCAGGTGCTTTGACTGCTTTTAAGGAAGATTCCAGTTCACTGGTTATCATACCTGCCCTTCTGAAATAGAAGCTGTCCCCTGCACTGAAGCATTTAATAGTTGAAGCATAGGTTGTCAGAGTGTTTAAATTACAAATGCATGTTCAACCAGAATATTCCAGTAAAAGAAAGTTGTGCATACCAGAAGCCTAACCATTGCTTTTGTCTTTGCTTTTTTAAATATATGCTTCTTAAACTAAAGTCACGCAAGCACATAATTTCTAAAGTCAAATGCTACCTGGTTTGTGACTAAAAAAAAGTATTCCTTCACCACATCTCTCCTTATTCCTCTTTGTTGGTATGCATTATAACTTTTGGGGCTTGTGTGGGGCTTCCCTTGTGGCTTAGCTGGTAAAGAATCCGCCTGCAATGTGGGAGACCTGGGTTCGATCACTAGGTTGGAAAGATCCCCCGGAGAAGGGAAAGGCTGCCCATTCTGGCCTGGAGAATTCCATGGACTATATAGTCCATGGGGTTGCAAAGAGTCAGACACAACCGAGTGACTTTCAATATTACTTTTTTAGCTATTTCTTCTAGTTTGTAGTCAAAAGTTTTAAATACCATTACAGGGCTGTTCAATGCCTTTTCCAGTCTTACATAATATATTTAAGTCTCTCCTTAAAAATGGCACATTAACTCTCTTACAAGTCCTGCCGTGTTCCATCTTCCTAAAATAGTTTCATCATTCTTTTGGGGGTTACACTGATTCTCAGTGATTACATAACTATAACTATTTAAATTTTATTTCTAGTTAAGTCACACAGTATACAATCATCATTTTTCCTCTGGCAGATCTAGTCATTACCATTTTTATTGTTGTGATTTGCTAAGTTTTCTAAGTACTTTGCTAAATCATTTCCATTCTCTAGTAGACTAAAAGTTTCTTTTCAATATGTTCATTCTCATCAAATATTCTGTCAATTCTTTTTCTATAGAGACATCTTCCTAAGTGTCCATCCTTCTCTAGTTTCTCTCCTGGCTTCTGCACAGGTGTTATCTTAACCACCCACCTTAAAGATCCATTTGCCTTTGTCTTCTGTGGGATCCCCTGTTTTCTAGGTCCCTTATCATCTTTCTGGGTTTATTGTACTAACTTCCAGAGAAAACTTTTTCACCCTAATATTACATCAAAGAACTATTTCTTTAATAAATAATTTATGATCATTTCCATTGTTTAATATATTTTGTCCATTTAGTCGTATATTCATCGAGATAGGTTTTTGTCAAGCATGGAATTCATCAGGGGTTAGAAGGTAGGGTGGCACTCAATAGGTTTATTCCTATTCAGTCTAGCAATAGATTGAGTATTTGATCTCTGGCCTCAACATTCTACTTGATGTCTCATGCATACATCAAGCTCAATAAATTCAAATAGGAACTCATGACCTCCCTAGCAACATCTGCTCCTAATCTAGTGTTCTCTTACTCAGGAAAAGGCACCAACTCCACCCACTTGAACAAGCCAGAAGCATCCTTAACTATTTTTTCCTCTTCAGTCTCCATGTCCAATCATCTTACATGTCTCTCAAGTTCAACCTCTGCTAGCCATCTCTGCAGTCTTCCTCCTAGGCAAGCCAACAACATGGCACTCACACCACTGAAAATGTCTGTAAAACTCTGGGTCTACCCTTTCCAATCAGTCCTCTATTCTGAGGCCAGAGGATCTTCTTAAAATCCAAAGACTGAAGCACACTGGGCTTCAAATTATCCAATGAGTCCCAATTCTTCTATGAAAACAGTCCAAGATGCCTACCAAGAACTTTACCTGCCTACTTCCCTAACTGTTTCTGGCATCATTTTCCCTCTTAATCTCTTACTTCTATTGTATTCTGTGTTTGTTTCTGTTGATGATTATTGTTTTGTTCTTAAAACCTGCTTTTCCCTGTTTTGAAATCTTTGTGCCTGCTTTTGTATTTCCTGGAAAGGTTCTCTCCCTTCCTCCTCTCTGATGCTTGTCCTTCATCTTGAACTCCTCTGCTCTCTGGGAAGCTCTACAGAATAGGTTAGCTTTCTCAGTTATATACCTATCACACTGCTTATTATATCTCAAGGACAGGGGTTGCCTCAGCCTTTTTCCTCAGCCAGCACAGTTGTGAACACTTAGTAGACAAATATGTGTGGAAGAAAGGGAAAGAGGAATAAAAGTGAGGAAAGAAAGGGAAGAGCACGTGGAGATAGGGAGGAAGAAAGGGAGACAGATTTATCACCTAATTTATTGATAGTTAATTCTACCTTCTAACATATTAAATAAAATTTTCAAAGTACTTTCTAAGTGTTTATGGCCACAATAAGGCTAAGTAACAAATGAACTCAAACTGCAAGACTTGCAGACATTAAGTATTTGTTTCCCATGCTTATAAATTTGCAGGATGGCAAGAATAGCTCTGTAGTGGACTGATTCAGGTGGTCTCAGCTTGATTGGAAACTATAGATTGGGTTCACATCTGCTCCACATGGTTCTTCATTCCCCCTGGACCAGTGGCAATGAGGAGCACTTTCTCATGACAAATCACAGAACGCAAGGCTCAGCCCAGAACTGGCACTTGCAACTCCACTCACATTCTGTCAGATGAGGTAAGTCACAAAGTTCAGTCAACATCACCAGGTTGGAAAATGGATTCCAACCACACTACTGGCTGTTCCTGCAGAGTCACATGGCAAAGTCACAATGGTGTTAATTCAGATACATAGAGGGCACAAAGAATTTCAAAAGGAATTCGGTCTTTAACAGTTAGCTTCTTCCTATGTCATATTTATATTTTAAAGCTACCTTTCTTAGTTTCCTTTTTTTCCAACTGCAGAAAATTACAAGAGCCTTAGTAGACTGATTAGGATAAGGGCAATGCTTAGCACCCTTTATCCTTCACTAGGCCATCACTTCATGACCATCTACCACTCTTTGTCCTGCATAGGTTCCCATTACTAATTTCATCCATGATTAAGTTACTATCTTTATTGTTCTCCCTCTTTTCAGCATTATGTGATAAGAGATGGCCAGTCACACTGGCCACCTCACACTAAAGCCTTGTGTTTGTTATAATTAGAGAAATTCATTAATGAGAGATGGGTTGTAGATTAGTTAAGGAACTTAGGATATCTTTACATGGATCTGAGCCTTTGAGGACAAGAGGAGAGCTAAGCTCTTCAAGGCCCAGAGCCCAGGTGCTTATGTAGGATGGAGCATAGGTCTGGATCAGTATGAGAGCATCCCTAAGTCTCATCTTCGTATATTAGATATAAGGAAACCAATGTGCTCAGAAGTGGACTTACAAGTTTAATGAGGCAGTATTGGTATCTGAATACAGTCTCCTAACACCATTCTGTGACATATACATGATCACTAGATGCTTTATGTAATGATAGCTTGTGGTCATAATGAAAGGAAGGCAAAGTTTGATGAAAAATTCATTCACAAGCCTTGGAAACATTCCCAAAGAAAATAATTTGACTTCTCACTTCCATGGTTTATTAATTATTTTGCATGTATCAGTAAAAGATAGAAGCTAGATTCTCAAGCTGTCCTAACTCAAGGGCATATTTTTGAGTCTGACTTTTCCATTTCACTGAATTATTTGACCAAATGGCCAACAGATTTCAGGCAATATATATATAAGTGCTAAGTGATGAGGTAGTAGGGGAAGAGGGAAGAAGATAAACAGTATAGTTTTTATATTAACCAAGACTTCACTGAACTAGTAAGACTATTTCTTTCTAACAAGAGCAATAACAGTAGCTTTCTTGGGGCTTTCAATCTCAGTGTTTTTTTGTTATTATGTAAGGAAAGACTTTATAAGCTGCTTTTCTTTAATCCTAAAAGCACCCATAAAGATGATTAGAATTTATCTTCATCGTCATTTCAAAACCCAGCATTTTCTAATCTAGAATATCTGGTTTTATATAGTTGTAAAATAACTGTTATTGCTGTTAGAACAGCCACATTATGTATTAAATAGATGTTTGTGAACTGGCCTGGGTACATAATCACCCTTATGATGGTAGTTCTCAATCTCTGCCCCATATAAAAATGATTCATAAGCCAGTACTGGCTCAGTCAGAGTGGTGTGGAGAGATGGAGGAGGGAAGTTAAGTAGAATTTATATACTCAGAATATATTAACCACTTAACAACTGTACTACCAGGAAAGTCCCTAGTGTGCTTTCTATGAAATAATGTCTTTTGTGTTCCAAACAATGAAAGAAAACTCTTTTCAAAAAAATATTAATTTATTTTTATTGGAATATAATTGCTTTACAGTGTTGTATTGGTTTCTGTTGTACAACAGCATGAATCAGCCATATTTATACATATCACTCCTCCTTCTTGAGCTTCTCTCCCTCCTCATCCTCATCCCACCCCTCTAGGTCATTACAGAGCACCAAGTTGAGCCCCCTGTGTTATAGAACAGCTTCCTGCTGGGTATCTATTTTACACATTGTAGTGTATATATGTTGAAATGTATTCTTCATTAAAATTTTCCATTATTTTTAAAATCTTTGCCAACCATTGCTTCCTACCTGCAATTAGCCTAACAGATAATAAGGTAACCATGATGATTGGACGGGGGACTCGTGATGTACATAGTAAAGCTCTGTTGATGGACCCATGTGCACCTGACTGTGATTCAATATTACACACACACACTTAATCCACATTTTCCATTGCTGAATGTTACTATTTCCTATGATGAAACTAAATATGCCAGTAATTCATGGTGTTTTTTAAAAAAGCACCATGCTTTCCAGACTCATTGGAAAAGATTCTGATGCTGGAGGGATTGGGGGCAGGAGGAGAAGGGGACGACAGAGGATGAGATGGCTGAATGGCATCACTGACTCAATGGACGTGAGTCTGGGTGAGCTCCAGGAGTTGGTGATGGACAGGGAGGCCTGGCGTGCTGTGATTCATGGGGTTGCAAAGAGTTGGACATGACTGAGCAACTGAACTGAACTGAACTGAACTGCCTGAATAGATTTGAGAATCTCTTCTGTATAGTGAATTTTCTTTTTTTAATATTTATTTTTTTATTTGGCTGTGCCATGTCTTAGTTGCTGCATGTGGGATCTAATTTCCTGATCAGGGCTCGAACCCAGGCCCCCTGCATTGGGAGTGTGAAGTCTTAACCACTGGACCACCAGGAAAGTCCCTAGTATGCTCTCAATGAAATAATGCCTTTTGTGTTCCAAACAATGAACGGAAAAATGAACCTTTAGAAGGTAACCAGTTCATAATAATAAAGACACATAATAGTTGTCTGTGCTTTCTGGTTTTCCAGACTTTACACTTTCACTGTGGCATGTAAGTTCTAATAGCTCTGTCGCTATTAGGCAGGGTCTATGGTCTATTTCCACCCTCCAGATGAAGAAATCAGAATGCACAGAATTTAGGTGAATGTTTCAAGCTTGTACAATTAGTAGGTGCCACAGACAGTATTTAACTTCTGCTTTTCTGAGCCTAAGCCAGTGCCCATTTCCATAGCTTATATCATTATTTTATTTGTCATGAAAGCAAAGAGTGAACAATGTCCCCACTACTATATAATAGTCAACTTGGAAAAAGAAAGAGTAACATATCAAAACCAAGTCCTAAAATCATCATATCCTTTTAATACTCAGAGGTCATAGAGAAATTTAAAGTAATTTCATCCTTGTTAACATTTTCTCTAGGAAGAAAGAGTTATTAATACCATGAAACAGAAATAGAATATCAGAGTGCCAGTAGAGTCAAATACCATTGCAAAGAAGTATTCTGTATAACAAAGCAATTTTTATATCTAACGGGTGATGCAAGACACACTGCTTTGTTGAATATTTAATAAAAAATTTCATCCCCAAAATAATTCTGTTCAGCAGGAGATTTAACGGATTCCTGTTCCTTTGATACTCACTACAAGGGCAAGGAGCTGGGGGGTCTTGATTACTGTGTGTTTGGGAGGGAGAATTTAGGTTGAATTAAAGCTGCATTCTTTATAATCTCTTAGATTTACAATCAAGAAGAAATCATCCTAACGTCTTTTTCTTCCAAAACACAAGGCAAGTAATAACCATCTAAACAACACACTGGTGAAGAGATTCAATTCTGATTCCTACCTGCACTATGCAAGGGATTGAAAGTACTTCTTTAATTTTTAAAATAATTATGAGGGAACCAGCATAAGATCTGCCTCAGTTATAATCTTGGGCATTTATGTATGTAGAAATGAAGACTTTAGTAAATCTTATTCTTTCAAGACAATGTTGACGTTTCTGTGAAATTCCTTATAAATACAACTGTACCTGTCAAACTATGGGCTTAGGAAACATTTCCCAATCAAATGGTCTTGAAAATGAGCAACACCGGGTCTGTTAGTCACCCTTACAGGTTAGAGTCAATAAGCCATTTTATGTATTTGTTCATTCCAAATGGCAATATTATGATATTTTCACCTATGATAAAAGCAATTATATGTTTGAGAAGTAAGCTATAGAGAGTTTGTAAAGCAAAAATTCCTCCTCATTAAGAGATGAGAATATACCTCAATTCTTGATTCAGTTTGACTAAGCTTTCTCCAAACTAAGACAGCAGAGAAAAAAGTTTATCACTGCTTTAGCACACACCTGCTCCCTATTTCCAGAGAAGGCAATGGCACCCCACTTCAGTACTCTTGCCTGGAAAATCCCATGGACGGAGGAGTCTGGTGGGCTGCAGTCCATGGGGTCTCTAAGAGTTGGACACAACTGAGCGACTTCACTTTCACTTTTCACTTGCATGCATTGGAGAAGGAAATGGCAACCCACTCCAGTATTCTTGCCTGGAGAATCCCAGGGATGGGGGAGCCTGGTGGGCTGCTGTCTATGGGGTCTCATAGAGTTGGACACGCCTGAAGCAACTTAGCAGCAGCAGCAGCAGCTCCCTGTTTCTCTCACTTACAGATTAACAATAGTAAGTGTAAGGAAATAAATTTTAACACCTGGCATGGATAAAAGATAATCTCCATTCAGTTAGGAGATAAATTATTTAACATCATTCCAAGGATGTTTCAGATCAGATCAGTCGCTCAGTCCTGTCCGACTCTTTGCGACCCCATGAATCGCAGCACACCTCCCTGTCCATCACCAACTCCAGGAATTCACTTAGACTCACGTCCATCAAGTCAGTGATGCCATCCAGCCATCTCATCCTCTGTTGTCCCCTTCTCCTCTTGCCCCCAATCCCTCCAGCATCAGAGTCTTTTCCAATGAGTCAACTCTTTTTGTTGAAAATTAATGGCCTTTGCAATGGCCCCAAAATGTTTATTTCTGTACTACTGATTTTATTCCATTGATTTAAATGCCTGTCTTCATGCTAGTACTACTCTGTCATAACTATTATAGCTTCATAGTACATTTTTATATCAGCAAACCTGAATCTTCCAACTTCATTGTTCTTTTACAATATAGTTCTGGTTCTGTATTGTTATAGTTATCTATAGTTCTGGTTATCTCAGGTCCCTTAGATTTCCAAATGAATTTTGGGATTAGTCTGTCAATTTCTGCAAAAAATCCACTAGCATTTTGATAAGGATTATGTTGAACCTGTTGATTAATTTGGGGAGTATTGTCATTTTAACAACTTAAGTCTTCTGATCCATTAAACTGAGATATCAAAAGATTTCATAGACATATTTAGATATTTTTCTTTTGCTTCAACAATCTTGTGATTTTCAGTGTACAAGATTTTCTCTTATTTTATTAAATTTATCCTTATATTTCATTATTCTGATGACATTATAAGTCAAATTGTTTTCTTAGTTATTGTTCATTGCCACTATAGAAACAGAACTGATTTTTAAATATTGATCTTATACTCTGCAACCTTGCTGAATTAATTAATTTTAATCAGTTTTGTGATTTTCTTGGGATTTTCTCTGTACTTGATAATGTCATCTGTGTTGTCTCATTTTTAATCTTAAATCAGTGATCCAAATATAAAAAGAAAAAAAAGATTTAGGAGATCATGAGCAAATATTTGAAGTAAATATTTATATCTGCTGAGATCAATCTTATGATCAATGCTGCTGCTGCTGCTGCTGCTGCTAAGTCGCTTCAGTTGTGTCCAACTCTGTGCAACCCCGTAGACGTCAGCCTACCAGGCTCCTCCATCCATGGGATTTTCCAGGCAAGAGTACTGGAGTGGGTTGCCATTGCCTTCTCCACTTATGATCAATAGATACATACAATTTGAAGGAAGCTACATTTAGGATCAAAGTTAAAAGAAACATTTTAATAAATATAGCTGTTCTATATTCACAACAGTCTGCCTTGTGAAATAATGAACACTCAATAACTAAACGTGTTCAATCAACAACACAGCTGCTCTGGATATGTTAGAGAGGAAATTACAGCCTCAGGAAATGGGGTGGGCTTCATGATTTCTAGACATTTTCCAACTTTAGGTGAATGCTGCCAATTCATTCTGCCTTGCTCTGATGGTTTTTATGTAAATATTTAAGTAAAGAAATGTGGAAAGTATCAGTAAGAGCTCCTACCTATTAAGGCAAGACTACAATGTTCTTCTGTATACCTACCTCTTTGGGTATAAAGATATATTTCTACTCTAAGTCCTTCAGGGACTAGGCTATTTGTATTTCAGGAGGTCTTAAATTTTCCAGGAGCAATCCATCCCTTGTTTAAAAACCACTATCAGGCATCAAAGGTGTATGAATACTAATATCATGCACCACCTTTCAAGTGCTTTCATTCTTTTTTAAAAAAATTTTATTAGAGTATAGTTGATTTACAATGTTGTGTTAGTTTCAGGTGTACAGCAAAGTGAATCAGTTATACATATACATATATTCATTCTTTTTCAGATTCTTTCCCCATATAGGTCATTATAGAGTGTGAGTAGAGTTCCCTGTGCTATTTGTGTGTGTGTGTGTGTGTGTGTGTTAGTAGTCACTCAGTCATGTCCGACTCTTTCCTATCCCATGCACTGTAGCCACCAGTCTCCTCAGTCCATGGGATTCTCCAAGCAAGAATACAGGAGTAGGTTGCCATTTCCTTCTCCATCCTTGTGCTATTTAACAGGTTTTATTAGCTGTCTATTTTATATATAGTAGTGTATATATGCCAATCCCAATCTCCCAATTTGTTCACCCTCCCTTTTACCCCTGGTAATGGTAAGTTTGTTTTCTACATCTACGACTCTGTGTTTTGTAAATAAGTTCATTTGTAGCATTTCATTCTTCAGATATCTCCATGAGCCTTACTCTGTAGGGAAGGCTACTATCATAACCCCTACTCTGTAGGGAAACTTGAAGCCTATTGTGTCAAGGCTTAAACCATCGCCACTGCCCACGCACACACAATTTGGTAATATTTCACTTCTACAGTGAAACGGTTGTGGTTCCACAGTGCAAGAAATAGAAGTAGACTCTTAATTTAGGCAAGAGAGAAATGACTGGAAAGAATTAAGGGTTTCATGGAATTCATGGAAGTAGAAGGACCAGATTGTAAGGGAGCATGAGAGGGCTATGCCCTTGAAATATACAACTGTTCACAGCAAAGTCTATATGGTGATGTCTCCAGCATTGCCACTGTAAAGCAATCTATTCAACTATTTCTTTTGCCCTTGATTCACACTCTCAAGATTCAAAGTCCTGGGGGAAAAACACCCAATCAGTCAATGTTAGTTCATATACCTACTGCATTGAAACAGAAGGAGAGGAACACTACAGATCTTTCAGCTCTACAGATTAAGGCATGCAGAAGTAACTATTCTTCCACCAAAAGACACAGAATGAGGGAGAGATTGTTGTTGCTCAGTCACTAAGTTGAGTCTGACTTTTTGTGACACCATGAACTGCAGCACACCAGGCTCCTCTGTCCTCCACCATCTCCTAGAGTTTGTTCAAGCTCATGTTGATTGAGTTGGTGATGCTATCTAACTGTCTGATCCTTTATTGCCCCCTTAACTATCTACAAAAGAAACTGGAGTATTATTGGATTTAAGTGTTGTGCAGTCAATCAAAAATGCCAAATACTCTCTTCATACATACAATATATTTGTTGAATTTATTTAAGACTTACTATAGTTTTAATCCTAGCAGCCTTAGAAATTACACTTTAGTTATGGCACTGAGCCATCCATTTTTTGTTTGTTTATCCATAATATAAGGAAACAGAGCCAAGGATTTTGCCCCTAAAATGTTCCTCTTATGGAAGAGCTTCATCTCTATAACCCTTGCCCCAGTGTGAATCAAGTGGCCTAGTTTCTGTTTTAGACCATTATTTAATAATCTAACTGTTTCAATGTACTAATGAGGCACCATTATTTGAGCGCTGTTTTTCAACTGCCCTGGTTTCTTGCTTGCATTACCACTGTCATCTCTTGGCCTAAATATTTTTTATACTTAATGATGCCTTAGTGCTTGTATCCTAGGCTTTTTAACAAAGACAGTTATTTTAAAAATTAAATAAATAAGTCTTTCTGGATTTCTAATTTCTAGCTCAGTGCTACAGCTGCTAGAAAATTACTTCCCTTAGATTTAGTTTAAAAATTTATTCAATATACTTTAGAATGTAAAAAAAAAATATCAGCATAGTATAAAAGTACATTTTTATTGCTCCTTAAGATCACAATGAAGAATTAAACTTTCTTTACCTTTAACTTTTGAATATGAAGAAAGATTTTGCAATTCTCAAGGCTAAAGTCTCATGAATCATGACTTACACCAGTTTTTTCGGCACCACACAGCACTACGATTCATCTCTTGTCTTTGCTTCATGCTGTGATTCCTTAAGAAGTACAAGTTGGTCAATAGGGTCATTTGGGTAAAGGATTTGAGCACCAACCTAATCTAAGGCCAATATAATCACCATTTTTGGTTGGCTCTCTGTTTTGTTTCCTTAGGATCTAATAATCAGAGGGAGATGGCTCATTATTTCAATTGATTCAATCAGCATTTAACATTCTGAAGAGTTACTATTAAGAGCCAAATTTGATTCAGGTTATTGGTGGTCTCCACAACAATGCTGATTCTTGATGCAGCTTGCTATTCTGAACTAATAGGAATTCAATAGATGTTTCCACATCAGAAGGCATTACAATTTCAATAAATATATTTTGTAGGAAGGAATGGAATCCATATGTAGAGTGAGTGCAAGAATCAAGGAAATAATGTACTCTTCAGTCTTTTGGTTTGTTTGTATCTACCCTTATTCCAGAAAGCATTGAAAGTGTCTCTGTGGGTACCAAATCCTCACATAGGAAGCATGGATGGAACCAATGACATTGTCTTTGGAAATGGGAGTTTGAACTATCCATCAGTGCCAACTAATTCCATTTCGAAACAAATGTCCCAAAGACTATTGCCTCAGCTCTGGGCAAGTTCCCCAAACTGTTAGCCTCCTTCCCACGAGTCTCCCTAAGGTTTGGATTAGCAAGAAATCAGCAAAAGCAAGAGACATCCAACTTTCTCAATGCATATCCTGCAATCACTAGCATAAATATTAATAGATATTATCTGATTTTTGTTATCATACAAATATAAAAAGCATATACCATATTTTGTTTGAAATTTCATTATATGTAAATTAAGAATCAGTTATTATAATTCTTTGAAATCATTTTAAAACAAATAACTTAAGGACATTTATTTATATTTTAATTTTATTTCTTCCTTCCCTGTCTTACTTTAGTATTCAAGCATCTGGTTCTGTTTCTGAGAACAACTTCCTGGTAATCCACAGCAGTCAGATTTAAGGGGATGGTGGTCAGTGGAAAACAGGAGGCATCTGAATCAATAGAATTCCTCAAAAAGGTATTGGCTACCAAAAGGCTTAATTAATGCTGGTATTGTTTTGTTCCAGCTATGCTATCAAAACTCATCTATCCCCATTTAATTTTCAGTTACTTATTTCTGTTAACTAATATAATTCCTTGATTGTATCTTGAATTTAAAATCAAACAAGTGATGTTCCCTAGAAAGCACTGATGTTACATGAAGACAAGGACTCATAGAGATAATAACAAGTTAAACCAATATTTGAACATACCTTTTAAAATTAATTTTTATTGGAGTATAGTTGGTTTACAATGTTGTGTTAGTTTCTGCTGTACAGCTATGGCATCAATGACTTAATGGACATGACTTTGAGCAAATTTTGGGAGATAGTGAAGGACAGGGAAGCCTAATGTGCTGCAGTCCATGGGGTGGCAGAGTCGGACATGACTTAGAGACTGAACAATGAACAACAATTCCCATATAGGTCACTATAGAGTGCTGATTAGAGTCCCCTATCCTGTACTGTAAGTTCTTATTAGCTATCTATTTTATGAATATTAGTTTATAGTTTATAGAGATGGAGATAAAGATATAGTCTTTCCAGATTCAAAAGAAGAGGCATTATCATCAGAAACAGGAGATGATTCTTCAAACATATCTGCAAGTTCTGACTATGTTGATTTCATTTTTGCTCTAGTATAGGAAGATAGAATGACAGAAAGAATACAGATTTCTAGGTCAGAAGAAGGACGTCTAATACAAAGCTTGATAGCTTGTCTGCTAAAGGATGAGTGGCTTGACATTAAGGAACCCTACCTTCACTTCAGCTGCAAACATCTTTCCGTACATTCAGCTGAATCCAGAAAGGCTATCCTAAGTACCAAAAATGTCATTATTTTTGTGTCAAATAACAATGCACCATGATTCATTATTCTAAGTATTCTGTCTGTAGGGGTCATCAGAAATGTGAGGACTTAAAGCAAACACTAGCAGACTCCAGCTAATTAATGGTAAGGAACATAATTTAAAACAGAATAAGTGAAAATTTACAAAAATTTTGAATAACCACAAAATAACCACAATGCTTGGGAACTGGTAGGTAATTAGAAATTTGTTCTCATTCTCAAACCCCACCCCAATCCCAGGAGTATATTGTCAATGTAGCTAGTTTATTTTTTTAGAATGCTTCACTGGCTATATTCCAGAACCTTGTATATGGTACTGTTAGGTATGGCTTCTATGTGTAGTTCTCTTTGATATGGCCAGTATTCTGAAATAAACAGCTAAAATTAGATCCCCTGAATCCTAGTATGTACATACAGAAAAGCTATGATATAGTGCATTTGGTCTATTAGACAGGGTGTTCCTTAACACTAATGCTCCACACAGGGATCTCCGTATGTGTTTGAAAATTATTAAGAGGGTAAGATCTTGGCAGAGTATATTCACATGCATGGGATCTTTTAATCCACTTCAATACTTGAGGGAAATAATTGCTTTGTGATGGGAAATATATAGATATAAGAAAGTAGACTGTGGTGGTTTCTAACAGTTTATTTAAAATTAACTTAGGTTTAATTAATATTTTTCATAGATTGACATAAGTTATGAGTGGAAGATTTTTTAATAAAATTATAATCAATTCCAGGCCATCTGTTGATCGCTAATTCACCTTATCAGTATAGACAATCAGTGATGTACAAATAGTTTACTCTGTTTAGCCTAAAAATCCCATAATGTGAAGCCATTTGATCTGGGGTTGCTCAGAAAGTTCAACAGCCAACACAGTCCCAGAATGTTAATAGATAGTACAACAACAACTAGTTTTAAAATTCTAGCACACTCTCAGAATGCCAGTCAAAGAGAGAAGCACTGTGAAGACAGTTACACCCAACTGGCCCATCCATCTGACCTTCTCTGACAGCTCAGAAGGTCATGTCTGGCCTCATCTCTCAGGGAAAAGTCTGCTGACTCCTCTAGTCTTGGAATAGGAAGTTCTCTGGTGCTCAGCTCAATCACTCAGTCGTGTCCGACTCTGCAACCCCATGGACCATAGCCCACAAGGCTCCTCTGTCTGCGAAATTTTCAGGCAAGAAGACTAGAATGGGTTGCCATTTCCTATTCCAAGGGATCTTCCTGACCCAGGGATCAAACTCTTGTTGCCCTCATCTCCTGCAGGTGGAGTCTTTAACCACTGTGCCATCTGGGATGACCATGAAGTTCTCTACTCACTGACCTTTGGTGTCTGACACAAGGTTGAGAGAGGTCTGAAGACTTCCTCCCGCACCCTCAATTCAGGTGTTCCCCTCCCCTGAATTTCCTGCCAAGAGTCCAAATTTCTAGCAAAGAAGCTCAGTTCACACTGTTTCACTAATTTGTGCTGAGAAATGTTCTCAGAAAGGAACCTCTTGTTGTTGTTACTCATAGATGGGGAGTGACAAAGCTGGAGGGACAAAGCAGGGGGCAGAACATAAACCAGGACCCCTGACTTCCGTATCTGTGCTTGCTTTTCCTATAAGACCTCCCAGCTCGCTGGTTACCACCTGACATTTATCTCTTACAGAGTAGTGGATCAAAGGCCTCAGGTGCCTGTGTTTTCTGTTAACGGCCGAGCAATCATTTAAAACAGCACCTCTGGCACAGTGGGAGAGCAATCCCTGACAGTGGAAGGATTGGGAGACAAAATCTTGTTTCAAAGTCGTAGGTTGTAATACCAGTCTTCTACCCTCATATAAACAACCTTAAAAAAAATGATACTGAAGCATTGACAATTCCCAAGCTTTATGAATTCCTGCTCACACTTTAAATACTAAGTCCAGCTGCTTATTCACAGCCTTTCAGTTTTAGTTTTGGCTGCTGAGAGCTTAGCGACCATGCATTCTGTTCAAACAGCCCTGGTAGATTACATGCCGTTTGTCATGAGAAAGAGAAATAATTGCCACCTTTGACTTTATCATTTATATTTCCTACCATGTATATGTGTAGTTTGGGCTTCCCTGGTGGCTCAGATGGTAAGGAATCTGCCTGCCATGTGGGAGACCAGGGTTCGATCCCTCGGTGGGGAAGATCCCCTGCAGGAGGAAATGGCAACCCACTCTAGTATTCTTGCATGGAGAATTTCATGGACAGAAGAGCCTGGTAGGCTACAGTCCATGGGGTCACAAAGAGTTGAGTATGACTGAGAGACTAAGCACATTGGTAGTTCAAGAAAGAACTATAGAAGGTACCAAAAATGTGAAAAATATTCATATTAAGAATATCATATAGTAATTTCCAAGTTTAAGTACTGATATTTCTGGATATCTTGTATTTCAGTTAATATCTTCAAAAGTATGCAAATGATAATCAGAAAAACCCAATAAGAAGCCACATCCTTCATTCCATATGATTGCTTGTTTTATTTTTGTCAGTTATTAAGTGCTTGCTACAAGCCTAGTACTGTGGTGAGAGATTTACTTCTATCATCTTTATGTAATGGCATCTAATTCCTAAACCGTGCTTTAAGATAAATATTATTATCTGATTTTAAAGAAGAAAAAGTAAAGTAATTCCTGATCTCACACAGGAATTAAGCATTTAAATTCAGGTGTGGTTGATACCAGAGGCTATCATTTAAGCCAGCACACTATTGTTGTTTTTCAGTCACTAAATGGTGTCTGACTCTTTGTGACCCCATGGACTGCAGCATGCCAGGCTTCCCTGTCCTTCATGGTCTCCCGGAGTTTGCTCAAATTCATGTGCATTGAGTCAATGATGCTGTCTACCCATCTCATCCTCTGTTGCCCTCTTCTCCTTTTGCCTTCAATCTTTCCCAGCATCAGGGTCTTCTTCAGTACATTATATCACTATCCAAAAACAGATCTGATATTGACATCATCTAAGAATGGCATTAGTGGTCAAGAACCTTCCTGAAAATGCAGGATACATAAGAGATGCAGGTTCAGCCACTGGGTCAGAAAGATTCCCTGGAGAAGGGCACAGCAACTCACTGCAGTATTCTTGCCTGGAGAATCCCATGGACAGAGGAGCCTGATGGTCTACAGTCCATGGGGTCACAAAGCGTCAGACATATCCAAAGCATTGATGTGGTGATGGTGGCAACATCATTTGATTACTTTTACACTTCAGTATTCTCATGGCTTTTTCCCAGTTCTTAAGGAAAATCTTGGTGCCAACTGAGAACATTCCACTCTAGTTTGTCATTGAATTAGTTTCCTGAATAAGTAGAAGAGAACATTATTTCCAGGACTAAAGACAGTTTCATCATGGCCAAAAGCTTGGACTTACACCATGGTGTTAAGGATGTGTCATTTTTTTAAATGAATCACAAGCATAATCAAATTCCACTTGTGGCACTAGAGAAAGGAATACAGCTGTGTATTACTCTGAGCTAGTTCCCTTGTGCATGGACACCATCTGCTTTCTGTTGCTTTAAATGAAATTTTTCATTTTAGGCTTTAAAAATGCTTTAAATTGAATAATTGTCTGTTCAGTGAATCATTAGAAAAAAAGCAAGTTAAAGAAACCATAATTCTTTGTACTCTAGTTTCTTCTAGGCTAATGACATCTCAGTAATGAGGTCCAAATGCATTGTGACATGATAGGTGTCCCTTTTAATTATCAGTCAGCTTTTACAGTCAGTCATTCTGGCAAGATTTTCAGCATTTGAGGGAAATACCTTCTCTCTTTCAGTTTAGCCCTGACACGTCCTCAGCGTATCTCCCCAGGATATCAGCGAACTGGGCAGAAAGACAGCATGGGCTGTGAAAGTCTTTGTCATTATCAGCTGTTGCTGACAGCTGAAGCTTATGGTTCTCAGTTTAAAATGGGTATGAAATGGAATTTAGAAAGATGGTAGCAATAACCCTGTGTATGAGACAGCAAAAGAGACACTGATGTATAGATCAGTCTTATGGACTCTGTGGGAGAGGGAGAGGGTGGGGAGATTTGGGAGAATGGCATTGAAACATGTGTAATATCATGTACGAAACGAGTCGCCAGTCCAGGTTCGATGCACGATACTGGATGCTTGGGGCTGGTGCACTGGGACGACCCAGAGGGAGGGTATGGGGAGGGAGGAGGGAGGAGGGTTCAGGATGGGGAACACAGGTATACCTGTGGCGGATTCATTTCGATATTTGGCAAAACTAATACAATATTGTAAAGTTTAAAAATAAAATAAAATTTAAAAAAATAAATAAAATGGGTATAAAAACTCTCCCAGACCACATTTCATTTGATTTAATCAAGAAGAGTCTCAGATGAAGGACTCTGGTCTCTACCAGGGTACATCCAGGTAATTTGGAGCAGTCTAGAAATTTTCTGAGCTAGAATAGTCAGACTGGTTCCCATTCCTGAAAGCCTAAGAGACAGTATCACCTCCTGCAAGGCATTTGCTGTCTCTGGGTTTGTACTCCTACTTGGTGAAATGAAGTAAATGCCTTGCTGGAATGGATTCATGACTGTGATGAAAAAAGGAGCAGAAAGCTCTTTTGGAAAGTGATTTTATATATTCTGGTTTCTGGACCCGCAAGTAGGAAGCCTAGAAGTCACCAAGTCCTAACAACAAGTAGAAGTCTGAACAAACTGAAAAACCATCAATTCTTCTTATATTGATAAGAGAAAAAATAAGTCAGAGGGCAAACCCTAGCCTCCAAAATTGGAGTGAAAGTGTTAGCTGCTCAGTGGTGTCTGACTCTTTGGGACCCCTTGGACTATAACTCCCCTGACTCCTCTGTCCATGGAATTCTCCAGGCAAGAATACTGGAGTGGGTTGCCATTCCCTTCTCCAGAGAATCTTCCCCACCCAGGGATCGAACCCTGGTCTCCTGTATTGCAGGCAGATTCTTTATCATCTGAGTCATCAGGGAAGCCTCCAAAATTGGAGTGATCATACTGCTGCTCCTGCTAAGTCGCTTCAGTGGTGTCCGACTCTGTGAGACCCCATAGACGGCAGCCCACCAGGCTCCCCCGTCCCTGGGATTCTCCAGGCAAGAACACTGGAGTGGGTTGCCATTTCCTTCTCCAATGGATGAAAGTGAAAGTGAAGTGAGTGAAGTCACTCAGTCGTGTCTGACTCTTAGAGACCCCATGGACTGCAGCCTACTAGGCTCCTCTGTCCATGTGATTTTCCAGGCAAGAGTACTGGAGTAGGGTGCCATTGCCTTCTCCAGAGTGACTCATAGTCAAATAAAAAGAATCACTACTTACTGGAGCAGAAACTTTCTAACTGAAACCTCCACAAGAACCAGTGCTGGGGTAGGAAAACCTTAACTGTAACTCATGAATTGCTGGAGGCTCAGTGTGGACAAGTCTGGCAGATAAAAACTCCAGAGGGTTCCATTCATAAGGAGGATCCCAAGTTCTTGTGAGTTTTACCTCCTGGAGCTATAACAGCTTCTTACAGGGAATACTGGAGAAAAATCCTCTTGCGCTTTTGACAGTGGGAGGGGAAAAGCAACGATTTTGAAATATGCTAGAGCATCCTGTTCTTCTACCAAAGTCTGCCCTTAGGAGCCTAATCTACTGGGGTTTTATCAGAGCCTAACTGACCTGGGGAAGGAGAAATATCTAACTCCAGCTGACTCTAGCCTTGAGGAAGGACAATACTTAACTCTAGCTCCCTGTACTCTTTCATGAGGGAGAAGGAAAAGAGCCAACTCCAGCCCCACTTTAGCAAACTTGTCCCAGCTCAGAGGGAGAGGTAACTGATATGCACATATAAAGCTTATAGCCCAGAAACTCACAGGTTCATAAAAGATTAAGACCTAGTTATAGGGGTATAGAACACTTTCTCTCCCCGCAGATCTTATCACCACATTACTAAATGGCTATCTACAGCAGTTCTTTCTACCTAGTACCTTGTGTTCAGCTATCAAGACAAAAATTATGAAACATACTAAAAGGCAAATAACACAGTTTTAAAGTATCAGAACCTTCCCTAGATTTAGTAGGGATGTTAGAATTATCAAACTAGGAATTCAAAACACCTATGATTAATATGCTAAGGGCACTAATAGATAAAGTAGACAGCAAGAAAGTTCAGATGGGCAATATAAGCAGAGATGGAAATTCAAAGAAAGGACCCAAAGAAATGCTACAAATCAAAAACACTTCTACAGAAATGAAGAAGGCACTTGATAGGCTTATCAGTAGACTGTACACAGCTGAAGAAAGAATTTTTGAGAGTGAGGATATCACACAGAAAACTCCAAAACTGGAATGTGAAGATAAAAAAAATTGAAAAAAGATATAGAGTATTCAAGAGCTGTGAGACAACCATAAAAAGTGTAACATACACATAATGGGAATACCAGAAGGTAAAGAAATAAAAGAACAAAAGAAATATTTGAAAAAATAATGACTAAGAATTTCCCCAAATACATGCCACACCAAAACACAAATCCAGGAAGCTCAGAAAACATCAAGAACAAACACCAAAAAGGCTATACCTAGGGATATCATTTTCAAACTACAGAAAATCAAAGATAAAGAAAAATCCTGAAAGAAGCCAGGGGGGAAAAACTCTTACCTACAGAGGAACAAAGATAAGAATTACATTCGACTTCTCAGAAAGAAGAGGCAAGTGAAATATCTAACGTATTGAGGAAAAACAAAACAAAACATCAAGCTAGCATTATGTGCCCTGTGAAATTATCTGTAAGGTGATGAAGAGGAATTTCTCAGGCAAACAAAAAGTGAGGGAATTTGTTGCCAGTAGAACTGCTATGTAAGACATGTTAGAAGAGGCTCTTTAGAGAGAAAGAAAACGACATAGGTTCAGAACCTCAGATCTACATAAAGAAAAGCATTGAAGAAAGAATAAGTAAAAGTAAAACAAAACTTCTATTGCTCTTATTCTTAATTAACCTAAGAGATGACAGTTTGTTCAAAATGATAATAGCAACATTTTATTTGAATATGTGTGTGTGTGTGTACACGTATTCATTAGTGAAATGAATGACAGCAATGTTACAATGGATAGAAGTTAGGATTATTTTATCACTAAAAGGTATTCACACTATCCATGAATTGGCATAGTATTATCTGAAAGTAGACAGAGGATGAGATGGCTGGCTGGCATCACTGACTCGATGGACGTGAGTCTCAGTGAACTCCGGGAGTTGGTGATGGACAGGGAGGCCTGGCGTGCTGCGATTCATGGGGTCGCAAAGAGTCGGACATGACTGAGCGACTGATCTGATTTGATTGTAAACTCCAGAACAACTACTTTGAAAAGCTGAAAAGGCAGAATAACTAGTATGTTAAGCAAGGCTAGAAAATGGAATTGTATAAAATGCTCAATCAAAACCACAAAAGACAAAAAAAAAGAGTGCAAGACAAAAACAAGAACAGAGAACAACAAATAGAAAACAGTAACGATTATGGCAGATATTAATTTATGTCAATAATAACTTTGAACATCAGTAGTTTAAATGAACCGAGTGAATAAAAAAAAACCCTCAACTCTACAAGACATACCACTTTATAAGGCACTCACTACAAAAAAAGAAAAATCACTTTAAGTAGTTGTTGTTGTTCAGTCACTAAGTCATGTCTGAATTTTTGTGACCCTATAGACTGTAGCACACCAGGCTCCTCTGTCCTCCATTATCTCCCGGAGTTTGCTCAAATTCATGTCCATTCAGTCGGTGATACTATCTAACCATCCCATTCTTTGCCACCTCCTTCTCCTTTTGTCTTCAGTCTTTCAGTCCAGTTCAGTTCAGTTTAGTCATTCAGTCGTGTCTGACTCTTTGTGACCCCATGAATCGCAGCACATCAGGCCTCCCTGACCATCACCAACTCCCGGAGTACACTCAGACTCACGTCCATCGAGTCAGTGATGCCATCCAGCCATCTCATCCTCTGTCGTCCCCTTCTCCTCCTGCCCCCAAGCCCTCCCAGCATCAGAGTGTTTTCCAATGAGTCACCTCTTTGCATCAGGTGGCCAAAGTACTGGAGTTTCCGCTTTAGCATCAGTCCTTCCAAAGAACACCCAGGACTGATCTCCTTTAGAATGGACTGATTGGACCTCCTTGCAGTCCAAGGGACTCTCAAGAGTCTTCTCCAACACCACAGTTCAAAAGCATCAATTCTTTGGCACTCAGCTTTCTTCACAGTCCAACTTTAACATCCATACATGACCGCTGGAAAAACCATATCCTTGACTAGATGGAACTTTGTCTCTGCTTTTGAATATGCTATCTAGGTTGGTCATAACTTTCCTTCCACGAAGTAAGTGTCTTTTAATTTCATGGCTGCAATCACTATCTACAGTGATTTTGAAGCCCCAAAACACAAAGTCTGACACTGTTTCCACTGTTTCCCCATCTATTTCCCACGAAGTCATGGGACCAGATGTCATGATCTTAGTTTTCTGAATGTTGAGCTTTAAGCCAACTTTTTCACTCTCCTCTTTAAACACATATAATTAAAAGTAAATAGATGGAAAAGATATACCATGGTAAAACAAAATCAAAAGAAACTTAGATTTAATAATTACTAACTGTGGGCTTCCCTGGTGGCTCAGACGGCAAAGAGTTTTCCTGCAATGCAGGAGACCCAGGTTCAATCCCTGGGATGGGAAGATCCCCTGGAGAAGGAAAGGGCAACCCACTCCAGTATTCTTGCCTGGAAAATCCATGGACGGAGAAGCCTAACAGGCTATAGTACATGGAGTCACAAAATGTCAGACATGACTGAGCTACTAACACACAATTACTAATTAACAGGTAAATACTAATCTCAGACAAAGCAGACTTTAGAATAAAGAAGGTTATCATAAATAAAGAGAAGTATCACATAATGATAAAAAGGTCTACTCTTCAAAAAGACTTAACACTATGTTTTTTGGGCGCATATGTATGCACTTAAAACAGATCATCAACACCCATGAAACAAAAGCTAGTAGAACTTCAAGGAGAAATAGATGAATCCAGTATTATAGTTGGCCACTTCAAACTGCCTCTATCATAAATAGATAGACCCAGCATACAGAAAATCAGTTTAGACACAACTGAAATTAGCAGCTATCAATCAGCTGATTATAATGGACATCTATAGACTACTTCATCCAACAGGAAAGTATATATTCTTTTCAAGCTTATATAGAATAGCCATCAAGATAAACTGCTCTCTGGCCCATAAAACATGGTAACAAATTTTTATTTTATTTTTAAACTTTACATAATTGTATTAGTTTTGCCAAATATCAAAATGAATCCG
>NW_011494640.1:11826543-11851531 GCF_000754665.1 Bison bison bison | reverse complement strand
TCTGGGTCGTCCCAGTGCACTAGCCCCAAGCATCCAGTATCGTGCATCGAACCTGGACTGGCATCTCGTTTCATACATGATATTTTACATGTTTCAATGCCATTCTCCCAAATCTTCCCACCCTCTCCCTCTCCTATAGAGTCCATAAGACTGTTCTATACATCAGTGTCTCTTTTGCTGTCTCGTACACAGGGTTATTGTTACCATCTTTCTAAATTCCATATATATGCGTTATTATACTGTATTGGTGTTTTTCCTTCTGGCTTACTTCACTCTGTATAATAGGCTCCAGTTTCATCCACCTCATTAGAACTGATTCAAATGTTTTCTTTTTAATGGCTGAGTAATACTCCATTGTGTATATGTACCACAGCTTTCTTATCCATTCATCTGCTGATGGACATCTAGATTGCTTCCATGTCCTGGCTATTATAAACAGTGCTTCGATGAACATTGGGGTACACGTGTCTCCTTCCCTTCTGGTTTCCTCAGTGTGTATGCCCAGCAGTGGGATTGCTGGATCATAAGGCAGTTCTATTTCCAGTTTTTTAAGGAATCTCCACACTGTTCTCCATAGTGGCGAGAATATACAATGGATTAAAGACAATCTCTTTAACAAGTGGTCCTGGGAAATCTGGTCAACCACTTGTAAAAGAATGAAACTAGAACACTTTCTAACACCATATACAAAAATAAACTCAAAATGGATTAAAGATCTAAACGTAAGACCAGAAACTATAAAACTCCTAGAGGAGAACATAGGCAAAACACTCTCTGACATACATCTCAGCAGGATCCTCTATGACCCACCTCCCAGAATATTGGAAATAAAAGCAAAAATAAACAAATGGGACCTAATTAACCTTAAAAGCTTCTGCACATCAAAGGAAAATATTAGCAAGGTGAAAAGACAGCCTTCAGAATGGGAGAAAATAATAGCAAATGAAGCAACTGACAAACAACTAATCTCAAAAATATACAAGGTAACAAATTTTTAAAAACAGAAATCAAACCACATGGAATTAAACTAGAAATCAACAGCAGAAATCTGGACAAATCCCAAATACTGGAGACTTTACAATACATTTTCGGAGAAGGCAATGGCACCCCACTCCAGTACTCTTGCCTGGAAAATCCCATGGATGGAGGACCCTGGTAGGCTGCAGTCCATGGGGTCGCTGAGAGTCGGACACAGCTCAGCGACTTCACTTTCACTTTTCACTTTCATGCATTGGAGAAGGAAATGGCAACCCATTCCAGTGTTCTTGCCTGGAGAATCCCAGGGATGGGGGAGCCTGGTGGGCTGCCGTCTATGGGGTCACACAGAGTCGGACATGACTGAAGCGACTTAGCAGCAGCAGCAGCATCCAATACATTTTATTTTTTTAAATATAAATTTATTTATTTTAATTGGAGGTTAATTACAATATTGTATTGGTTTTGCCATGCATCAGCATGAATCCGCCACAGGTATACACATGTTCCCCATCCCAAATCGCCCTCCCACTTCCCTCCCCGTACCATCCCTCTGGGTCTTCCTAGTGCACCAGCCCCAAGCAACCAGTATCATGCATCGAACTTGGATTGATGATACATTTTAAAATAATATGTGAGTCAGGGACTTCCGTGGCAGTCCAGTCGTTAAGACTCCATGCTTCCAATGCAAGTGGGCCTAAGTTCAAACAACCCTACTAAAAAATGGGCCAAAAATTTCAGCAGACACCTCACCAAAGAAGATATAAAGATGGCAAACAGCATATGAAAAGATGCTGCACATCATACTGATCAGAGAAATAGAAGCTAAAACAATGAGGTATACACCTAGACACTTAATTAACTTACTAGAATGACAAAAATCCAGTGATGACACCAAAGGCTGGCATGGACATGAAGCAACAGGAACTTTCATTCATTGCTGATAGAAATGCAAAATGAAGCAGTCACTTCATAAGACGGTTGTGTGGTTTGCTACAAAACTAAACATACTCTTACCATACCATCCAGAAATTGTGCCCCTTGGTATTTATCCAAAGAAGCTGAAAACTTCCATCCACACCAAAATTCACACACAGATGTATATAGCAGTTTTATTCACAATTGCCAAAACTTGGAAGCAAGTAAGATACTCTTCATTAGGTGACAGATAAACTGTGGTATATCTAGGCTGATTGAATACTATTCAGTGCTAAAAAGAAATGAGCTATCAAGCTCAAAAAGATATGCGGGAATCTTAAATGCATATGGTGAAATAAAAGAAGCCAATCCAAAAGGCTACATGAATACTGTGTGATTCCAGCTATATGATATTCTGGAAAGGCAAAACTATGAAGACTGTTAAAAGAAAAAAAAGAGAGATAACAAGGAATAAGGAGAGATGAATAGGTGGCTCATAGAGGATTTTTAGGGCAGTGAAACAATGACACTATAAGGGTAAATATGTATCATTATAAAATTTTCTGTCATAGGATACGTAATACCAAGAGTGAATCCTAACGTAAATAACTATGCCACTCTGGTAGGGTACACTGATAATGGACCAGCTATGCATGTGTGGGGATATGGGGCACATTGAAAACCTCTGTACCTGCCTTTTAATTTTTCTGTGAACCTAAAACAGCTCTAAAAACAGTTTGTTTTTGTTTTTTTATGTGTTCTATTCCAGTGGTGGTGATATCATTAATATTTGTCTATTTGCTGCCACTGGCTAATATATCACCTTTATGGGTGATCCCTGTACAATTTTGACATCCTGAAAGTTCATGACATTCTCCCAAAATCTCAAATTAATGCAAAGAACCAATATGTTTGAACCACTCTTGGGCAAAGAATAGCCACCATTTTGGAGGAGCAACTTTCAATCTTTCCACCACTGTGACATACATAAAATGACTTTTAAATTTTAAATGTAGCCCAACTCCAATAGATAAATAACAGCAATTTAATTGTACACACATACCTTTCTTTCCCACCCAAAAAGTGAGTGAAAGCAATTCCTTCCTATCTATGTTTTTAAGAGGAAATAATTCAGCAACTTTAACAGTTATTAACGGCAAATTACCTGAAACACTACTCTATTAGTAACCCTTGGATAAGATCACTCATTGTTCTAGAGAATAAATTGAACTTCCTAATTATGGAGCATAAAGTCTAATTTAGTGCTAACTTACATTTATTCCATTGGTTCCAGGGTTTATTTTTTTTCCTCTGTTTTCACTTTTGCCCTTTCTTCATGCTTGTAGCAGTCCCCAACCATTTTGGCACCAGGGATGGATTTTGTGAAAGATAATTTTTCCATGGACTAGGGCAAGGGGGTGGTTTCAGAATGATTCAAGCACATTGCACTTATTGTACATTTTACTTCTATTAGTGTTACATCAGCTCCATCTTTTAGATCATCAGGCATTAGATCCCAGAGGCCGGGGATTCCTGAGTTAAAGGACTTAACTACATGTTTATTTCATTGTAAATAACTAGACGCTCCTGAGAAAAGCTGGGATTTAAATCATATGTGACAAATACACGTATTCTGTGACTTTCTGGTTGAATAGTCCAAGTAGTTCATTTACTAACAATGACTTAGAATAACAAATCATGCAATCAAGCAGGAGAAATGGCTAAATTTGAAATTCTCCAGTCATTATGTTCACTATTAGAGGAATACAAAATTGACCATTTTCAATTACTTCAAATACAATGAAATGGAAATAATAACGAACTTCCCAAGAAGAGAAAGAATAAAGTGTACACTTTTCCCTATGTTTATATTGCAACTATGAAGTGTATCCCATGTAACTCCTAGTAAAACTTTTAAAATTTCCCCTGGGTCATCCCATACGTCACAATTTTTTTTTTAACACATGAAAAGTTGAATATGTTTCTTCATTATACAGTTTAATAATAGATTTTCTTTTTATTTCTTTGCAATTTTTTTAAATGCAGTATTTCTTCAAGTAGAAGTGACCAGAAACATCAAATGGCAACTTTTTAGAGAAAAAAGCTTTTCTATTCTGTTTCCAAATCTTAAAAAGGCAAGAAATTAAAATCAAATCATAGGAAATATTTTTACTATGTACACAGAGATCATAAGAAGAATAGTGGACATTAAGTCATATGGCAAATGAGACTTGTTGTTCAATTATTCTCTGTGGTAAATTGCAATAATGGCCCCAACTCTCACTCCTCCCTGTATTCATACCCATTGCCAGACTTTGAAGTTCCTCCAATCAAGAGCTAGAGTCTTATCCTTTGAGAATGAACTTACAGTTGCCAGAGAAGCAAGAGTAGGGAGAATGGATAATCAGGGAGTTTTGGATGGATATATATACACTGCTATATTTAAAATGAATAACCAACAAGGTCCTACTCTATAGCACAGGTAACTCTGCTCAATGTTAAGTGGCAGCCTGGATGGGAGGGGTTTGCTGGAGAATGGATACATGTATATGTATGGCTGAGTCCCTTTGCTGTCCATCTGAAATTATCACAACACTGTTAATTGGCTATAGCCCAGTAAAAAATAAAAAGTTTAAAAAAACAAGCCAGAGCCTTCTCTCCTATTCGTCACCCCAGGGCAAGTGGGATAAGCGTGGATGGGAACAGGTGGTGGAAATGTGGGAGGGGCTAAGGAGGGGGAGTGATAGAGCAGAACTGGAGGAACCATATCTGGATTTGATTTTGGCAGGTGGAAGTGATACAGTATATAACCAGAAGCAGAAGTGGTCATGCCCAGAAAGGGGTGGAGTGAAGATCAGGGTTAGTGTTGAGATCATCAACATAACATGACTGGAATATTGGGCCAGGTTTTTACTTGCTTGGACAATAGAATATAGAAGTGATATAGAATATAGAAGCGCCAATTCTGGGCCAACACATAGAAAGAACTTGCATTCTCTGGAAGTTGCTCCACCTTTGTCTGAAAAAGGAGGATAAGAGCTAACACCCAGGACAGAGCTGAGTTGTCCAGCTGAGGCTTTCCTAGAACTATAACAGCTGACCACAGACACACAAACAAATCTAGATGAGATCAGCTGAACAGCCAGTTCATCAACTCAAAAACAATAACAAATTGTGTCACTTTGTTATTCAACCATCCAAGAGTTAGGAGTGACCCATTTCTGATTTCAGGAATTAAGACTCAAAAGAGGTTGAGCTTATCTCTGGAAGTCTGAGCCTAGCTGCTCCTTAAGCTCTGACCTTCTAACTCCGAGAATGGGACCTAAACTGAAACGTGAATACAACTCTCCTCATTTGCTTCACTCCAAATGCTGTTCAAAGAACACATTTTGTTCAAAGTATGGAAACACCTTTAGTTCAAAATATGGGAATACTTTTCTTAGCAGTTTCCTTAGGCTTAAAATTCTTTAAGAGACTCCAAAATGTTTTAGAGAATTTTAGATGGGAGAGCTATAATGGATTTTCTAAGGGAGCACAGTTTTTAAGGCCATGTAATCAGCCATATTTTGGCATGGTTTTCAAAAATCAGGCACCACATTGAATGGATCGTAGCTTTCATCAGGTATGAAAAGGGTCACACATTTTTATGCATTTACTGGTAATATCAGGTAAATGATATGGCAATGTGCTTCCAAAAAAGCAAATGAAATGCTATGTTTCAAAGCAGCAGAACTCCATTCAGTGCAAATGGTGCCCTAAAACCAACCATAATTTTTCTCATCAAAAATATAGCATCTGCTTTTCGGTGAGAGACGCAAAGCTCCATAAAGACCAGAAGTTAGAGCGAAGCACATCTTGGAAGATGAGTGTAAGTACTGACTTAATTCTAAGGGTCAGCTTTTGCTTTTATTTCTAATGCTATTTATGAGTCCCACCTTACCTATAGATCAGTCATAGCACAGATGCAACTTCTCAGACATGAAAGCTGAGCAGTCAGCACTGTGGTAGACAGACTTATGGTTGAACTCTGTCCCACCAAAATTCACTTGTTGTAGACTTTACCCCCAATATCTCAGACTCTGACTCTATTTGGAGATGAGTTTTTAAAGAGTAATCAAATTAAAGTGAGATCTTTAGGGTGAGCCCAATTCAATATGACTGATGTCCTTATTAAAAGGGATTAGGACATATATCTGCAGAGGGAAAAACCATGTGAAGACACAGGCAGAAGGCGGTCATCTACAAACCAAGGGGAAAGGTCTGTGAGAAGATGATTTTCTGTCATTTAAGCCCCCAATCTGTGGGACTTTGTTATGGCAGCTCCAGCAATCTGATACTCTGGGTTTGGAAGACATGAGGAGGCTGTCAGTTCAACCACTTTCCTGATGCAAATACTTAACGTGTGTAGGTGCACAGAATTGTTTTTTATGTCCTAGGAGAGACAAAGTGCTATGAGAGTTTCAAGGAGGGAGAGGTTGGCATTTTTCCTGTATCTGAAAAATTAAATCCAGAAGGAAATTTAGAAAGATCATCTGGTTTCAGGAATTGTCCAGTCTTATTTGGAGCATTTAAAATTGTTATCTGCAGAACTGATATCTTCAGCATTTCTATTTTAAAGTAACACAGAGCTTGACAGACACAGCGCTGGGGAATCGTGAACAGTGTTGCAAGTATTTGATACGTGAATAAATTTGCCAGAAATAGTGAGATACAGATGCTAGAGATGGAACGGGGTCTTGGAAATGATCTCATTTAATGACCCCTTATTGTTAGAGGAGTAAACTGCAGCCCAGAGACATTCGGTGACTTTCCACAGGACATTCAGTGGGTCCAGCAGTGCAGGGCTGAAAAGCAGACAAGTTACCTCAGGCTGTTGGGAAAACAAGATGTGGAGCTGAGAATTCTGGGTGATAAAAACAGGGCACTATACCTGTTCACTCTTCAATATAATTAGCAGCCCAATGTCTTCACTGTCCCTATGGAATGAAATGCATCTTGCTGCTGCTGCTGCTAAGTTGCTTCAGTCGTGTCTGACTCTGTTGGACCCCATAGATGGCACCACTAGGCTCCTCTGTCCCTGGGATTCTCCAGGCAAGAATACTGGAGTGGGTCGCCATTTCCTTCTCCAATGCATGAAAGCAAAAAGTGAAAGTGAAGTTGCTCAGTCGTGCCCGACTCTTAGCGACCCCATGGACTGCAGCCCACCAGTTTCATACTATAGCAGTTTCAATTGTCCAATAATTAATAGGACTAGCTATATATCTATAAAAATAGTGCAATGTATTTTACTGTTAAAATCTAATAAAGGATGTATTCACCCCAATGTTCATTGCAGTGCTGTTTACAATAGCCAAGATGTGGAGGCAACCTAAATGTCCGTTGACAGATGAATGGATAAAGAAGATGCAGTACTAAAACACAACGGAATATTGTGCTCACAGTCTCTTAGTTGTGTTCAACTCTCTGCGACCCCATGGCCTGTAGTCTGCCAGGCTCCTCTGCCCATGGGATTTTTCAGGCAAGAATACTGGAGTTGGTTGCCATTTCCTCCTCCAGGGGATCTTACTGATCCAGGATTTGAACCCACGTCTCCTGCATCTCCTACATTGCAGGCGGATTCTTTACTGAGCCATCGGGGAAGATCCACAATGAAATATTACTCAGCCCTTTAAATATTATTCATTCGTGTTGCTGAAAATGCCATTTGCAGCAACATAGATGCACCTAGAGATTATCATACTAGGTAAGTCAGAGAAAGACAAATATCATATGATGTAGCTTATATGCAGACTCTAACAAAATGATACAAATGAACTTATTTACAAAACAGAAACAGACTCATAGACTTAAGAGAATGAATTTATGGTTACAAGGGGGGAAGGTTTGGGAGGAGGGACAGATTGGGACTTTGGGATTGACATGTACACACTGTTGTATTTAAAACATATAACCAACAAGGACCTACTGTACAGCACAGGTAATGCTGCTCAATATTCTGTAATAACATAAATGGGGGAAAGAATTTGAAAAAGAAATAGATACATGTTTTAATGAATGTATAACTGAATCACTCTGCTGTATATTTGAAACTAACACAACATCATTAACCAACTATGTTCCTACATAAAATAAAATTAAAAAAAAATCTTACTCAGGAACCTCAAGGTGAGTTCACTTCTTGATGCAGTGCCAGGATTATTGAGTTTCCATCTGGATTTCTAGCGCGAATGAAGCAAACTCATGAATCAAACATAGGTTTTGGCTGTGGAACTCAAAAACCTAGTCATAAAACAAAATGCTTTTTTGTGTTTCTACTCAATATAGGTAATTCTTCATTCTTTTAGAAGCAGGAGGAGAGTATAATAGTTAGGAGTATGGGCACTGCCCTTTATAAGCTGCATAAATTTAGGCCCACTTATTTTATTTTATTTTTTTTTGTAATTTTTTCTTTTTCTTTTTTTTGGCCACATAGTGCTGCATGCAGGATATTAGTGCCTCTACCAGGGATCAAATCATGGACCCCCTGCATGAAAGCACAGAGTTTTAACCACTGGATCACCAGGGAAGTCCCTATAAATTTTTTCATTGAAGTATAGGTGATTTACAATATTGTGTTAATTTCTGCTGTACAGAAAAGTGATTCAGTTACACATATACATATATCTATTCTTTTTCAAATCTTATATATGTAGATGCTTATGTATATAATTCTTATAGGAATTTAAATATATTTATGTACTTTATATATATATTTATATATATATATATATACTTCCTAAGGAGATGATGACAATAATGATACTCTATTCTTAGGTCCTCCTTTATCCAAATAGTTCTTATCAGGATCTATGGATGGATAGTTCTCACTTTGACCCTTACAATTTGAAATATCATCAGTTCAGTTTTGGAAGCTTCTACATCTTTTCTTAATCCCCAAATGGGCTCAGCACAAATGCCCTGTGTATACTGCTTATTCCTGAATGTACATACAAAGCCTTTGCTTCTCCCCTGAACTCCCTACTCCATGTCTCTGCTTGGGTGGTTAATAGCTGTTCCCCACATACCCAGGACAAATTCCTGACCCCCCCCTCCCCCCTGCAAAACCTATCCTTGCATGGTCGTTCTCAACTCAGTTATCTCAACTACATTCATTTAGTTATCATTCAAGACAAATCTATGGAGATATTATTGACCATTTTCTTCCTCTCACTTCACCCATTCAATCTATCAGCAAGTCTTGTTGGCTCTTTATTGAAACTGTATCCAGAATCTGCTCACTCCCTTCACCTGGGTTTAACCCACAATTCCCTCTCCCTTGGATTATTGCAATAGTCTCCTAACTGCTCTTCCTGATCCTGTCCTCGTCTTTCTAAAATCTATTCTTAAGAGACAGCTAGAGGAAGCTTTAGAAATAACTCAGGCATAGTATTGGCTTTTGTACTCAAAGTCTCTTACCTCTTTCAGGGTAAAGTTGAAGCTCATTAAATGACAGAAAGACCTGACCCCTAGCTCTCTTGAACACCATTTCTTTCTACTTGTTCCTGTTCATTCTATTCCAGATGTACCAGTTTCTTTGCTTTTCCTCAAGCGTAAGCTCCCACCTCAGGGCCTTACTTGGCATTTGCTGAGATGACTTTCCTTAAGACATATATGATTTACTCACTCCCTGAGTTTTTTCAGGTTTTTGGTCAAAGGAATCAACTCTAAAAGGCCTCCCATATCCTCCCCCCACCTAACAGTACACTCACTGACTGTGCTGAATTGTGTATAGTTTCTATCTGTTATCATCTGTCTCCTCAATTCTTTCCCCAAATGGGCGATAACAAGGACTTCCTGGTTTTCCCTCTGTATCGACGACTATGGGTGCACATAGTAGGAGCTCAATAAATATCAGCCAAATGAATGAACAGATAAAAGAACCCTCTGATTCCTGATGAGAAGCTTTCAATGACGTTTCACCAGTTGTGAGATGACATATAAATTGCTCCCTTCAGCTCTCCTGTCTAGCCAAGGCTATGGTTTTCCCAGTGGTCATGTATGAATGTGAGGGTTGTACTGTGAAGAAAGCTGAGCACCAAAGAATTGATGCTTTTGAACTGTGGTGTCGGAGAAGACTCTTGAGAGTCCCTTGGACTGCAAGGAGGTCCAACCAGTCCATTCTGAAGGAGATCAGGCCTGGGTGTTCTTTGGAAGGACTGATGCTAAAGCTGAAACTCCAGTACTTTGGCCACCTCATGCGAAGAGTTGACTCACTGGAAAAGACTCTGATGCTGGGAGGGATTGAGGGTAGAAGGGGATGACAGAGGATGAGATGGTTGGATGGCATCACTGACTCAATGGATGCAAGTTTGAGTGAACTCTGGGAGTTGGTGATGGACAGGGAGGCCTGGCGTGCTGCGACTCATGGGGTTGCAAAGAGTCAGACATGACTGAGCGACTGAACTGAACTGAACTGAACTTCAGCTCTCAAGGCTTTTGTTGGGGCTCAGAGTGGGTCACCCCAAAATATGCCACAATGACATATTGATTATTTGGTTTTTTAGAGATTTTTATTTTATATTGGACTATAGTTGATAAACAGTGTTGTCTTAGTTTCAGATATACAGCAAAGTGATTCAGTTATACATGTATTAATACTTGTATCTACTCTTTCTCAAATTCTTTTCCCATTTAGGTTGTTAACAGAATATTAAGCATAATACTGTTCCCTGTGGTGTACAGAGGGAATTAGAGTTACTTAAGAAATGGCCATGAAAAGGGGACACTCTGACCCTCCTTTCTGTCTCCTGAAAACAGGAATTAAATTTCCCATGTGAAAGGTACACTCCCTGCGTCAGAAGTAGAAGGTCACTCTTATCACAGGGTGTCCATAGGAGGAAATTCAAGCTGAGAAGGCAACAAACCTTGGTACTTCTTTAATTTACTACTCCAGTTGCAATCTCTGCTAATCTCTTCACTAAACCGAGCCCCCAAAAACCTGAGTTTCTTTGTCTTGTCAATCTCACAAATTTATCATCTCTTTGTCTAAAAAGTAGAAAAACTGCCTGTTTGGCCACTTCTGAAGTTTCTATTTTTGTAAGACCTCCATGCGCACAAATTAAAATGTGTTTCTTTTTCTATTGTTCGTATATCTTATGTCACTTTTATTATTAGTCCTCCCACAAGAATGTAAGAAGGGGAGAGAGGGAAATTTCTGCCTCCCCGGCACTTTGTATAATTCACCATTTCAATTATACTTCCCCAATAGATCCCAAACCTCTCAGTCTGTTTTCTAAGCCTCTCTTCCTGCACTGTGCTCAGGGGAGCTTTACTCACCATCTCCACATACCCCTGGGCTACCGCTCCATCAAAGTGTGAAAAGTAAGTGAAAATGTTAGTTGTAAAGTCATGTCTGACTCTTTGAGACCCTATGGACATAGCTCACCAGGGTCCTCTGTCCACGGAATTCTCCAGGCCAGAATACTGGTGTGGGTAGCCATTCCCTTCGCCAGGGGAGCTTCCTGACCCAGAGATCAAACCTGGGTCTCCTGCATTGTAGGCAGATTCTTTACCATCTGAGCCACCAGCGAAACGCACTACTCTGTCAAACTACAGCTCAAATGCTACAAATTTCCCTACAATTTTCCTGATTCCCACAACCCATACTCTGGTACAGATGTTCGTATATAGGGATTTCCCTTAATGATTCGTGTCATCCTAGATCCTGGTTTGAGATGCAAATCAAAAAATACAAGTTGTAGCCATGGACAGAGAAGCCTGGCAGGCTGCAGTCCATGGGGTCACAAAGAGTCAGACACGACTGAGCAACAAAGCACAGCACAGCCAGAGAAACTGACAACAACCATATGAGCCACATTACCAATCTAGATATGCTTACCGTTCTATTTGCAATAAGGATTTGAGATTTCATTTTCCAAAGATGTACTTTTGTCCATCCAATATATACACAAAATGACTGGTCCCCATACTGTAGGCTGAAAAAACTCGTTGAATTCAAATGAGACTATAGAATTTGTTTCTAGTGACTGGGTAGAAAATTGTCAGCATTAACTCTTCATGGAAAGACTTAAAATCAAAACACAGTTATCCAGATATTCCTAAATATCCCTCTCTAAGTTTGGAATTGACATATACACATTGTTATATTTAAGATAGATTACCACACTACCATATGTAAAATAGATATCTAGTGGGAAGCTGCTATATAGCACAGGGAGCTCAACTTGGTGCTCTGTGTTGACCTACAGGGGTGGGATATGGGGGGAAGTGAGAGGGAGGCTCAAGAGGGAGGAGATACATGTATATTTATAGCTGATTCATGTTGTACTTGTAAAGCAATTACATGCAAATTTAAGAAAATTATAAAATTAAAAGTAAGTAAAAATAAAATAACCAGAGAGGTGGGATGGGGTAGGAAGGTGACCAGAGGGAGGGAATATATGTATGTGTATAACTGATTTGAGGGCTGCCCAGGTGGCATTAGTGGTAAGGATCCCGCTTGCCAATGCAGGAGACATAAGAGACTCAGGTTCAACCCCTGGGTCAAGAAGATCCCCTGGAGGAGGGTATGGCAACCCACTCCAATATTCTTTCCTGGAATAGAGGACCCTGGTGGGCTGCAGTCCATGGGTTGCAAAGAGTCAGACAGGACTGATGAGATTAAGCGGTAGAGCAGCAGTATAACTGATTCACTTTGCTGAACAGCAGAAACTAACAGAACTCCGTAAAGCAATTATACTCCAACAAAAATAAATAGAATAGATAACCAACAAGGACCTACTGTTTATAAATAAATTAATAAACAAATAAAATAAAAATAAATACCCTTCTCAAACTATATTTTATCCAAGGAACCAAAAAAATGTATATAGTTAAACAATGTCTCCCTGTAACTTCAGTCCTCATCTACTACCCTCTCTCCTTTTCTTAAAGGAGCCAAGCTGAGTATCCAGAACACATGTAGTTGTCCTATTCCTTCTATCTAATAACAAGTGACAGCACCCCCAGGCTCGCAATGCTAGCTCTGCAGGAGGAGCAGGCTGGGTGGCTTACTCAGGGAGATTGGTAGTCTGTCCTGCCCTCCTGGGTGGGACTACAAACTAGGCCATGTCCCAGGTGACAGCCAATTTCCAAATGAGGCCAAGAATATTTAGAAGTGATTACAGCCCTGGCATGGGACTTGTCTCCAGGAGATACCACGGTGACTTTTTAATTTCCTGACATTTTCTGATATGGGGAAAGAATCCGGCTGATGAGTCACTGATATTAATGGGGTTCTGAATCCTGTTTGCCGCAGCAGCTGCCTCTCCATTAGTCATTCACGAAAAAAGGATTTATCAGGCAAACTCGGGGAAAAGGCAGTGTCGACAGCATTCAGTTGCCATTTTCATTATCAGACCTTGGCCGCTGCTTCATGGGAACCAGAGTTGTTTGTTTCTACATCTTGTGTGTCTGTTTTAGAAGCTGAAAATAATTGTATTAGATATTACCTTGATGGAGCTTTATTTGTCTGATGGACAGAAAACACTTCCGGAGCTTAAATGTTGTGAATCTGCTTAATCATAAGAGGACAAAGAGTTATATAATATTTTAGTATTTTTGTTTTTCTAGTTCCTGGCTTTTGCTTATATCTGCATCCCCTGATTTGAAAAGGTGGAAAAAAAAACTGAACAGTTTTTGTTTAGTGTAGGAAATTGCCTTACACAATGTCCACACAAAACCCCAGATTTGAAATTTAAGTATTAGAATGGTTATATCCTTGCTACCTGCAAGGCTCTCCAGCTGTAAACATCCCTGGTGCATTTTTAAGAACTGGCTCCCAAACAATGACTATGATCTAGCTGAACAAATCTGTTCATCCTATCTGAAAGATACAAATATTGACTCTGCAGGTATATGGTGGAAACTTCTCAATTTACACTTCCATGGGCTTCCTGTTGGCTCAGATGGTAAAGAATCTGCCTGCAATGTGGAAGATCCAGGTTTGATCCTGGTTCTGGAAGATCCCCTGGAGAAGGAATTGGCAGTCCTCTCCAGTACTCTTGCCTGGAGAATCCCATGGACAGAGGAACCTGGTGGACTACAGTCCATGGTGTTGCAAAGAGTCAGACACACCTGGGTGATTACACATACACATACTGTGTTTTCTAGACTTAGAGGGGTGTGGTTCTAGAGATTTCCCTTTATGAGTAAACACAGGAAGTTTTTATGCAGAGAGCAACATCTCTTGAGTTCCTTATCTTGAATCATGAGCCCATACCAGAGTCTCTGCTAGTTGTTCTCAGTCTGCATAACAAAATCACCTAGAGAGTGTTAATGACCCATATTTTCAAAACACACCCTGAAGATCCTAGTTACCAATTTTGATGTGTGCAGTAGTTCCCACTCTGACAAGCCATACTCTGACACCAGCTAGGTGTCCTACAACTTAACTTAACCCTGACACTATCTACACAGAGATAGCATCGGATTTCACAGGTTAAGGGTTCAGTCCTACAAGATTGCACACACCCCCCACCCACACTGCAACCTCAGATGCCAGGTGCAAGCCTAGATTATCCCTTGTGCTTCTGACTCACTGCCTGTAGGCCTGGGACTTCAAAGACCCCCTCCATGTGTTTGATTAATTTACTCAAGTGACTCACAGAACTCAGAGAGACATTTTACTTACTATGTTACCGGTTTATTATAGAACGATATGACCTAGGAATAGTCAGATGAAAGACATACATGGTACAAGGTATGGGAAAAGAACATGGAGCCTCCATAATCTTTCCGGGCACACCATTCTCCCCTCACCTCCTCTTGTCCAACAACCCGAAGCTCTTTGAACCGCATCCTTTTGAGTTTTTAATGGAGATTTCATTATATAGGTATGATTGATTAGTAACTGGCTATTGATGACCAATTCAACCTTCAGACCATCTCTCTTTCTCAGAGGTCAGGGAGTTGAGACTGAAAGTCCCAACATTATATTTATGATTGGTTCTCCTGGCAACCAGTCCTCATCCTTAAGTACTTTCCAAAAGTCACTCATTATCCTAAAACCAGTTGTAGTGGAAAGTGGCTTGTTATGAATAATGACACAAATTTCATCTGAAGCAATTTTGAGAATTGAGAACAAGAAGCCACATACTATGCAAAAGATACTCCCATTGCTCTTATCACTCAGGAAATTCCAAGGGTTGGGGGAGATTTCTTATAAATCACAATATATCACACACCCCAGTAGTTCTTGGATAAAGCCCTGGAATCTATAGTTAATAAGGGTATTGGTGGTTGCAATGAAGGCAATCCATAGAGCAAACATTGAAAAGCACTGGTCAGTTCCAGTCCTTTGACAAAATAAGATGACCCACTTCTTAGTCAACTCTTTGTCAGCAACACGAAGACAACTGCACCCTCAGATTGTGCAAGGAGTGAATGTCCCACCCTCAGGTCACCTAAAGAGCTACTTTATTAACCAGGGGTTTCCTAGTTTCTAAACAATCGTATTGGAATAAGCAATGCCTTCTTGCATTGATGTCAAGAGCAAAGGGTAATTTTTTTTTTCAGTTTCTTCTAGTTCCTACCATAGCCCTCTAAGACCAGTCATAAAGCAGAAAGTTTCACTTCTTTCAAGTTACTTGCAGAAAAGACAAGCCTTGGCAGCATCCTCTTGGATCCTGCTTATGAAGGGAAAGGAACATGTGCATCTGAATGTCACTCAGAGAATGTAGTGTTGTGTCTACCATGGATGCTGCCACCATCACCATTAAGAGTCACATCTTAGACGGGAGAAGACTGTGTATCCTTTCCCACTGCTTCCCATAGCAACGAGGTCCTTCCCTTCCCCAGTGACTCAGGACTGCAGGGTATCTTGCAGTGCAAGGCTGGAGAGAAGTGAAACAGAATAAGAGTGAAGAGACACGTTAGAGCCCCTCACAACCGTAACCCCAGCTGAAGCAATTACCAAGCTGTCCCTCATCACCTGCTCTTCACCATTTCCTAAGGATCCCATGACCATTCATGCAAGGAGGCTCATATAAAGGCATTCTTTTCAAATATAAGCCTTTCAAATGAGTTAAGATTTCCAAGTTATAGGTAACAGAAATTCAGTCAAAGAGGCAAAGGTTTAAAGTAAAGGTAGATGGGGAGTGAGATGTGCAGGGCTGTGAATGATGTCATCGGTTAATTGCCATCCCTGTTTCTGTCACCCCATCATATACCTCTGCTCTGTGTCTCCCCATCAGTTAGTACCACTCCACAGGCAGACATCTCCACTCAAAGGACAACATGGCTGCCAGTAGCCATAAAACTGCACGATTAGGGCTCCTGATACTAAAGAAAGAGAGCCAATTACATTAAGTCTCAATGAGAGCTCTAATTGGCACTGGTCAGGTCCTACACCTAACCCTGAATCCACCTCAGTGTCAGAGTCCTGAGCTCCCTGACTATCCACTGTGAAACGTGACCCACCCTTGACAGATTGTGGGGGTGAGTTGAAGGAGAGCACATGAGATGGTAAGGAGTGGAAAGAGAAGGTGGGTGGTGCACGGAAAGAACAGAAACATATATGGGCTTGACCTTTCCTCTTCTGCCTTTTCTACCTTGCCACTTACTTCTCCTTCACTGACACTCAGCTCAAATGCGACCTCCTCTGAGAAACCTTTCAGAATTTCCTCCTGTGGATCAGCTGGTCTTCAAAAGCAATATTTACACGTCTGACTCTCCTACAGCAGGTCTCTATAAGGACAAGAAACAAGCCAAAAACATCAAATGTATCTTTGTACCTGGAGCATTTAGCATCTTGGGACACCCTGTCTTGATTTTCTTCCAAAGCCAACATGAAAAGTAAGCACCATTGAACCAAAAGCAGCAACAGCTGAGGTTTGCCTCTTAGCCAGAGCAAAGTCAGTTTAGGCGGGCCATTCAAATAGCCCTCTGTGGAACCTTCCCCAGAGAGGATTGCTTCCAGGTCTTCTTTTTTGCCATTTGAAATTTATTTCTAATTTCTTAAATCAGCTTTATTGAGGGTGTAATTTATATACCCCAAAATTTATTCATATTCAGTGTACAATTCAATGATTTTTAGAAAACCTACCAACTTGTGCAACCATCATGTTAACTAATTTTAGAACTTTTCCGTAACCCCCAAAAGATCTCTTATGCCTGTTTGTGGACATGCGTCCTTCACAGCACAGTCCCCAAAGTCTACTAATCTACTCTCTGTCTCTCTAGATTTGTCTTTCCTAGATGTTTCATGTAAATAGAATCATACAATATGTGGCCATTTCAGGGGCTTCCCTGGCTGCCCAGTGGTTAAGGCTCCATACTTACAATGCAGGTGACATGGGTTCAACCCCTGGTCAGAGAACTAAGTTCCTACATATTGAGGGTGGCCAAAAATAAATAAATATTTTCTAAAAATGAAATTTTTAAATATATGATCTTTCTTGTCTGGCTTCTCTCATTTAGCATGATGTTGGGTGAGCCATGTTGTAGCATATACTAATATTTTATTCCCTTTAATTCTGAATAGTATTTTATTGCATGGATGCATCATACTTTGCTTATCCTGCTCTAGGTCTCCTTAGCTCTCATTCTTGTGAGAGACAGAGAGAGAGCATCCACAGAGAAAGGAAAAGAGAGCTGAAGTAGCCACAGCCCTGATGGCCCCAGGTTCCAACTCCTTTGTTTGTGATGGTCAACATTCTTCTCCCAATAACCACAGCCCAGGAACATACTCCTGCTCTTGACTACAGCCCATCCCAGCAGAGAGATGGGGACAAAAGAGGAGATGAAGACAACAGTAATAGAGGAGCCTCAAGCCTTCTATATGGTGAATATTTTGAATGCAGAATTCATTGCTACTGCAAAAAATGGCTAATGCTTATAGAAAAAGGATTTGGTATGAGCTCAGGGGTTTTGCATATGTAACTAGAGGAAACATACTGAATTCAATTTAAATAGGAGTTGCTCTTGAGCAGGTAATTATAGTCAGTATATTTATATTTTCAAAAAAATTTGCAAGAGTCTTAGGAGCATCTTTGGGGTAAAAATTATAGAAAAGAAGCAATTTTCTTTTTTAAGGTAAAGGATTATAATATCATTCTCTTACAAGATAAAAATATGTACTTTTCAGTACTAATTTTTCAAGAGTGTTCTTTCCTGACACGCCTGCACACACACACACACATACACAGATGCACACATTACACACACACACGTACCACATACCACACACACACCACACACACATACCACACACACACCCCGCATACCACACACACACACACACCGCCCCCCACACACACACCTTTTTCTCTATTTAAACATGATAACATCCTTGACTTTTCTTTCTTCACCAATTAGTGTCTTTAAGCTGAGCCCTTCTAATTAAATAAACCATTAGCTCAGAGGTCACATTGTGGGGGTTGTGGGGTGGGGGAGAAAGTATTAGAAAATTACCTCACACATTATCGGAGATTTTATTTCACAGCACGCACACAAAGGAGCTCTGCATCCAGGGCACAAGAGATTACTCATGAAAGGAATTTGCACTGAAAGATAATGAGGGAGCTTTCAGCAAGCCATCAATCTGCTGGCTGTTCCTGGAGGCCCCCGGACAGTCATAACGCAGGCCAAGCTGAATGGAAGCAAGGTGACATTTAGAGGACACGGTTCATTGAAAAGAGCAAATATGTGCAAACCTAGGAATATTGTCTTGGGAGAAAATAAACCTTGCTACTGCGAACACCATTGTTGTAGCTGGTGAGTCTTTCCCAGCTTTCGAAGCCCTTTGGCAACCTGGGGACACTGCAGAAAACCAGAGAGACTGCTGTTGTTGATTTTTTTTTTTTTCCTGTGCTAAATACTTTATTTCATTGATAGTTGCTTTACAATGTTCTGTGTCTGCTGTACAGCAAAGCGAAGCAGCTCTATGTGTACATAACGTTAGTGTTAGTCGCTCTGTCATGTCCGACTCTTTGTGACCCCATGGACTGTAGCCCACCAGGCTCCTCTGTCCATGGAATTCTACAGGCAAGAATACTGGAGTGGGTTGCCATTTCCTTCTCCCTATGTATACACATATCCCCTCTTTTTGGATTTCCTTCCCTTTTAGGTCACCACAGAGCACTAAGTAGAGTTCCCTGTGATATACAGTAAGTTCTCATTAGTTACTTATTTTATGCATAATGTATATATGTCAATCCCAATCGCTCAGTTCCTCATACTCCCACTTACCCCCTTGGTAAACAAATAAGTTCATCTATACCATTTTTCTGGATTCCACATATATGCATTAATGCTGTCTACAAGACACCCACTTCAGACCTAGGGATACATACAGACTGAAAGTGAGGAGATGGAAAAAGTTACTCCATGCAATAGAAAGCTGGAGTAGCAACCGGAGAAAGCAATACTCATATCAGACGAAAAAGAAAGAGAATAACTGCTGATGCTTACTAGAACTGCAGACCCAGTAGGGAGCAAGGCAGAGTGCGACAGACAGGCTCTCCTAATGAAACTTTGCAGGAAGAGCTTCAGAGATACTTCCTTGTCTTATCCATTTCACACTCTGCTTTTTTTTTTTTTGTCCTGCATAGGTTTCAGTTTGAAAGAACTGTGGGTATTCTCTGAACTGAAGAAGTCGATTTTAGAGAGGAAAGAAAACTACTGGAAAATGAATGGGTAATATCACTGTTTCATGAAAGAGCCAAGTTTCAAAATGCCATCTGGGAAACAGGTCCTACAGAGGACTCAGGTATGTACATGAGATGATTCACTGTGACTCGGACTACTTCTCAAAGCCCCGTGTCTCTCTAGGTCCCCATATCTTTAACCCCATTTCATCTTTATCCCTCCATTACACAAAACACACACTCATTGTGGAAATTTTTTGGAAGAAAATATCAAAAGAAGCCTAAATTTTCTGTGATGCTACCTATCAGTGATGAACATCATTAACATGTTATCTAATATTCTAGACTTATCTCAGGAAATGCAAATGTGTACATATAAGCATGCAAAAGTACTACATCCTCTTCATGTGCATACACGTACATATGTACATATTCTTTTCACAAAAGGTATCATCCTGATCATATCTTATAATTTACTATTGATCAATCAATAATAAAACCTGTATATATTTCACATTATTAAATATATGTTCCAAAGAGCTATGTTGTGTTTTGTAGTGTGGATGTCCTATAATTTCTTTAAACCCAGGATCAAAAACAAAGTCAGAAGCATGACTGAGATAATTATGATTCTCAACTTCCCTGGATCTTCTACTCAAAATACAACTTGACACTTATTTGTGCACACTCAGGAATGTATATTGTGTCATAACACCAAAGAAACACCAGAGGACCTGGGAAGTGGCAGAAATCCTGGAAGAATTAAAAAGTACACTTACTAGAAGTATTTTTCAAAACTTCCTGGAGCATGGGTTCATGGTAAGCCCCTTTAGCTGTCTTGGTCTGCTGTAACACCCACCGCAGTTGCTTTGCACATGATAGTGAAAACAAAAAAAAAGTTTGTTGATTGCAAATGAATAAAGGATAGGAGAACATACATGATCCTTGCCATGAGCTGGAGAACTCCAAACTTAGGTAATCGCTTTAAGTCCTTGTATGCTGCTGCTGCTGCTGCTGCTAAGTCGCTTCAGTCATGTCCGACTCTTAGTGACCCCATGGACTGTAGCCTACCAGGCTCCTCCACCCATGGGATTTGCCAGGCAAGAGTACTGGAGTGGGGTGCTAACTGGGGTTAAAGTATAAATCTTTGGAATAAAGGCAAAAGGGGGTAACAGGAGATCCCAGAAAATTCCAGGAGATTCCAAAAGAAATCAACTCCTCTCTCAAAGAAAGCAACTCCTATATCAGTACTTCAAAAAAAAATTGGAGGAAAAATGAGAGCTGGCTTCATATGTGTAATGCCTAAGTGAGTGCTATGTTGTGTCCAACTCTTTGCAACCCCATGGACGGCAGCCCACTGGGCTCCTCTGTCCATGGGATTTCCCAGGTTAGAATACTGGAGTGGGTTGCCATTTCCTTCTCCAGGGCATCTTCCCAACCCAGGGACTGAATCCACGTCTCCCTGGCTTGGCAGGCATATCCTTTACCACTGAGCCACCTATGTATGTGCTGCAGTTAAGAATATCACAAGGTCTGAGTACTTGAATATCATCAAGCAGCAGACTTTCAAGTGTTAATTGAGATTAGCTTCAGTTTCTACACCAAAAACAGTTATCTGGCCAGTGTATAAGTGGCTTCTAGCATCAGGGGGAGGGGAGGAATATATGGAATTGGGAAGCAAAGATTGCAATTTCCATTTTATAGAGAAAAATAAGTAGGTATGGCTCTGGAGAATGTCTGATGACCATAGCTGTCAGTGAAATTGGCCGAAAACTCTTCTAAGACCCAGTGCTAGATGGAAAGAACCTAACCTTTGAACTGCATGATAAACCATGAAGCTAAATCAAGCATTTTTCACCTTTCTTCCCTGTTACAGCCTTTTTTCCTTAACATCTAAAGTCTAATAGGAATCTCACTTTTCAAGCCATCAGTAGCATGACTCCAGCTGCTTTAGCATCATCATTTATTACAAAATGCCTGTCAACCTTCCATTTTGTAAAATAACTTCTATATGTCCTTTCAATAAATTGAAATGTTCCTAGATGCCCACACCCTACAGACAGACTTCAGTTATTTTTCACCACAAACACCAATGGCAAAACCCCCAAAGCCAATCATTGCATCCTATAGCACAAGGTCTAAAATGCTGCTGAAGTTACCAATCTGATTCCAGTACACTCATGCCTTCTGCTTTGTAAAAAGCAGCTGCTCTTATGTCAAGTTCATCTGTTTAAAATATTTACTGTACATAATCCTCACTTAGCTGGCAGGTCTTTGCCATAGAAACGATCTTAGCAACCGAGATGCGCATCAGCAGGAAGACAAGCAAATATTTGAAAGAACAGACGCACCTCTGCAAAACACCCCTAGTCTTGAGAAGAAAAACTTCTATGGTGAAACACTGGGGAAATAAGTACTGGTTACACAAACAGGAACCCATTGGGATCAGATGCTATGCCAACTTTTTGCCATAATCCTTGGTTTTCAGCAAAGAAAGCCAGAATAAAGATGTTCAACTGGATCTGTAATTACACACCAGCTGGAATTGCAATTATTGAAGCCTGTAAGTCTTCCTGCTTAGCCTTGCCAGTTTCAGGCATAGTAACTAGCAACAAGCCAACTCTTTCCCACCCAGTTTCTGAGACAACCCATTCATTTTTTATACAATTGTTCATTGAGCACCAACCAATGTCAGACATTTGGCTGTGGGCTGAGAATGCAGTAAAGAATTGAGATAGGATCTCAAGTTTCATGAAACTTCCATGCCAGAAAATGAATATGGTAAATCAATCCATTCATCCATCCATCATCCTTTTGTACATACGTCAGATATGAATAAAAAAAGACACAATCTCAGATACTAAATAATGCTATGAAGAAATCAAGCTAAGTAATGTAAAAGGAGAGTAGGTGGGAGTAATTTGGGTAACTTGATTAGTGAAGGTCTGTTCATGTATGATATAAGCAGAGAGGAGAGCCGATACAGAAGGAAAAAGGTACAAAAATGGACAGAAGACATAAACATGTAGTTCAGAAAAAAATAACACACAAATGAACATGTAAGTGAGGAAAGATGTCCAATTTTGCTTACAGTAAAATAAATGCACAACACAAAAGGGAAATGCTTGAGAAACACCTTGCTGGCAAGGTTGAGGTGACAGACAGTATTGTCATATGTTGTTAATCACTTTATAAAATGGTACTAACCTAAGCTAGGCTGTTAGCAGTATTTTACAAAAGCACATGCATTTATCCTATGACTTAGCTGTCCAACTGCTATGAATCTACTTGAGGACCTACCTCCACAAAAGAAAACTACAAACATGAGGTTATTCATTGAGGTATCATGTACAGTTACACAAGATTGAAAACAATCCAAAAATCCAATAACTGAGGACCTGTTGAATCAAAAATGGTACATCCACACAATGGAGTATCTTTCAGCAGTAAAAAGGAAAAAAAAAGAGGAAGAGCTTTACATAGGGGTACGAAGTGGATTCCATGTGTAGAGTCTTCTCTACACATGGACACATGGACATCACCAGATGGTCAGCACTGAAATCAGACTGATTATATTCTTTGCAGCCAAAGGTGGAGAAGCTCTATACAGTTAGCAAAAACAAGACCGGGAGCTGACTGTGGCTCAGATCATGAACTCCTTATCACCAAATTCAGACTTAAATTGAAGAAAGTAGGGAAAACCACTGGACCATTCAGGTATGACCTAAATCAAATCCTAACAATTATACAGTGGAAGTGAAAAATAGATTTAAGGGACTAGATCTGATAGACAGAGTGCCTGATGAACTATGGAATGAGGTTCGTGACATTGTACAGGAGACAGGGATCAAGACCATCCCCAAGAAAAAGAAATGCAAAAAAGCAAAATGCCTGTCTGAGGAGGCCTTACAAATAGCTGTGAAATGAGAAAAGCCAAAAGCAAAGGAGAAAAGGAAAGATATACCCATTTGAATGCAGAGTTCCAAAGAAGAGAGCAAGGAGAGATAAGAAAGCCTTCCTCAGTGATTACTGCAAAGAAATAGAGGAAAACATTAGAATGGGAAAGACTAGAGATCTCTTCAAGAAAATTAGAGATACCAAGGGAACATTTCATGCAAAGATGGGCTCAATAAAGGACAGAAATGGTATGGACCTAACAGAAGCAGAAGATATTAAGAAGAGGTGGCAAGAATACACAGAAGAACTGTACAAAAAAAATCTTCATGACCCAGATAATCACGATGGAGTGATCACTCACGTAGAGCCAGACATCCTGGAATGTGAAGTCAAGTGGGCCTTAGAAAGCATCACTATAAACAAAGCTAGTGGAGGTGATGGAATTCCAGTTGAGCTATTTCAAATTCTAAAACATGATGCTGTGAAAGTCCTGTACTCAATATGCCAGCAAATTTGGAAAACTCAGCAGTGGCCACAGGACTGGAAAAAGTCAGTTTTCATTCCAATCTCAAAGAAAGGCAATGCCAAAGAATGCTCAAACTACCGCACAATTGCACTCATCTCACACACTAGTAAAGTAATGCTCAAACTTCTCCAAGCCAGGCTTCAGCAATACATGAACCGTGAACTTCCAGATGTTCAAGCTGGTTTTTAAAAAAGCAGAGGAACCATTTATCAAAGTGCCAACATCCTCTGGATCATCAAAAAAGCAAGAGAATTCCAGAAAAACATCTATTTCTGCTTTATTGTCTATGTTAAAGAATTTGACTGTGTGGATCACAATGAACTGTGGAAAATTCTGAAAGAGATGGGAATACCAGACCACCTGAACTGCTTCTTGAGAAACCTGTATGCAGGTCAGGAAGCAACAGATAGAACTGAACGTGGAACAACAGACTGGTTCCAAATAGGAAAAGGAGTATGTCGACAATATGTGTATATTGTCACCCTGCTTATTTAACTTGCATGCAGAGTACATCATGAGAAACGCTGGGCTGGAAGAAGCACAAGCTGGACTCAAGATTGCCAGGAGAAATATCAATAACCTCAGATACGTAGATGACACCACTCTTATGGCAGAAAGTGAAGAAGAACTAAAGAGCCTCTTAATGAAAATGAAACAAGATAGTGAAAAAGTTGGCTTAAAGCTCAACATTCAGAAAACTAAGATCATGGCATCTGGTCCCATCACTTCATGGCAGATAGATGGGGAAACAGTGGAAACAGTGTCAGACTTTATTTTTTTGGGGTCCCAAATCACTGCAGATGGTGACTGTAGCCATGAAATAAAAAGATGCTCACTCTTTGGAAGAAAAGCTATGATCAGTCTAGATAGCATATTAAAAAGCAGAGACATTACTTTGCCAACAAATGTCCATCTAATCAAGGCTATGGTTTTTCCAGTAGTCATGTATGGATGTGAGGGTTGGACTATAAAGAAAGCTGAGCACCAAAGAATTGATGCTTTTGAACTGTGGTATTGGAGAAGACTCTTGAGAGTCCCTTGAACAGCA
>NW_011494640.1:11816556-11826443 GCF_000754665.1 Bison bison bison | reverse complement strand
GAGCACCAAAGAATTGATGCTTTTGAACTGTGGTATTGGAGAAGACTCTTGAGAGTCCCTTGAACAGCAAGGAGATCCAACCAGTCCATTATAAAGGAGATCAGTCCTGAGTGTTCATTGGAAGGACTGATGCTGAAGCTGAAACTCCAATCCTTTGGCCACCTGATGTGAAGAGCTGACTCATTTGAAAAGACCCTGATGCTAGGGAAAGATTGAAGGCAGGGGGAGAAGGTGACGACAGAGGATGAGATGGTTGGATGGCATCACTGACTCGATGGACATGAGTTTGAGTAAACTCAAGAAGTTGGTGATGGACAGGGAGGTCTGGCGTTCTGCAGTCCATGGGGTCGCAAAGTCAAACATGACTGAGCAACTGAACTGAACTGAATGAAGTGGATTTCAATATATATTGAAAGGTTGATAAGGGAAGATTCAAAATAATGCATATGCTATTTTTGTTTTTTTTAACAGTTTTATTGAGATACAGCTGATGCAAAGAACTGAACATATTTAATATGTACAATTTGAAGAGTCTGAACTTATGTGAACACCCTTAGTAACATCGCCACAATCAAAGTCATTGACATATCCAACAACCCCCAAAGTTTCCACGTGTCCATTTGCTTTTGTTTCATTTTGCTTTGGTAAGAACAGTTATCTGGTGGTAACTGAAGCCAACAGGCTTCCCTGGTGGCTCAGACGGTAAAGCGTCTGCCCGCAATGTGGGAGACCCAGGTTCGATTCCTAGGTTGGGAAGATCCCCTGAAGAAGGAAATGGCAATCCACTCTAGCACTCTTGCCTGGAAAATCCCATGGACGGAGGAGCCTGATAGGCTACAGTCCACGGGGTCCCAAAGACCGGACACGATTGAGCGACTTTGCTTTCACTTCACTTTCACTTTCAAGAACAGTTAACATGAGATCCACCCTCTTAAATTTTGCAATGCACACGTGCATTTATGCACAATTTAGCCATTATGTTTACAACTGCTCTCCAGACTTTATTCATCTTGCAAACTGAAACTTTGCACCCATTGAATGACAACTCTGTTTCCCCATCTCCACTCCCAGATCCTAGCAACCACTATTGTATTCTCTGCTTCTGCTTTGTTTTGGTTTTTTGGCCCCATCACTTGGCCTGTGGGATCTTAGTTCCCCTATCAGGGATCAAACCCAGGTCCTCAACAGTGAAAGCACAGAGTCCTAATCACTGGACTACCAGGAAATTGCTGAGTTTGATGATTTTAGGTCTCTCATATAAGTGGAATTGTGCAGTATTTGTTGTTTTATGACTGGCTTATTACACTTTCCATGATGTCCTGAAGGTTCATCTGTACTGTGTAAACAGAGGATTTCTTCTTTTCTAAGACTGAATAATAGTCTATCATCTATATATACGATATTTTTTTGTACCCATTCATCTGCTGAGGGACACTTTGATTGTTTCCACATTACTTTTATATGTTAAAAAACAAAAACATTGATAAAACAAATGAACATGGTTCCCTATGGGATAATCAGATTCCTGGGTCGGGAAGATCCCCTGGAGAAGGAAATGGCAATCCACTCCAGCACTCTTGCCTGGAAAATCCCATGGACGGAGGAGCCTGATAGGCTACAGTCCATGGGGTCACAAAGAGTCAGACACGGCTGAGTGACTTCACTCAGAAATCAGAGTGGGAGTGCTGTGCTGTGTGCTAATTCGCTTTAGACCTGTCTGACTCTGGGCATCTCTATGGACTGTAGTCTGCCAGATTCCTTGGTCCATGGGATTCTGCAGGCAAGAATACTGGAGAGGTTTGCCATGCTCTCCTCCAGGGGATCTTCCCAATCGAGAGGTCAAATCCTAGTGTCTTACATCTAACCTGTATTGGCAGGTGGGTTTACCACTAGCATCTCCAGGAAGCCCTGTGGGAGTGAGTGGGATCAGAGTGAGAGGGCTAGGGCTGAAATATTTTAAACGGATGAATTTGGCATAGGAGCAGCTGCTTTTCACGAAGCAGAAAGCATGAGTGTACTGGGATCAGATTGGCAATTTTGCAGCATTTTAAACCTTGCTATAGGATGCAATTTCTGGCTTTGGGGTTTTTACCATTGGCGTTTGTGGATATACCTTTTTAAATTTTTTTTGAATCACTGAAGTGTTTTACATATTCAAAAAATAAAATTAAATCAAGAAGGATGAAGAAATTCCCAAAATACCAGCAGGCTGAATAGACCACCTGTTTTGCCACCAGTGACCTATGCAATTAACTGCAGGGTTGAGGACTTCACCAGCTTCCTGAGGTGCATCCTGAGGGTGTGAATAGAAACTATGTGCTTGAGGAAGGAAAACTGAGATTTTGAATTAGGTTAAGCCGATTGCATTCACCTTCATACAAACCAATAGCCAGTTACACTACAGTTAGCTGTTCAATTAAGTTACCTCACAAGGCATAAAGAGATATTAACCATAAATTTTTCATTCTGGCTTCTAATATTTTTTCCCAAATCACAGACCAAGTTCAATAACTTATTTTTCAGTTTCTAAGATTTCAGGAAACAAGGCCAACTTTCTCCCCATTTCCATCATCTGACTCACACGCCAAGCCCCTGAGGAAGCAACAGCAAACATACTGGTGTCAGCAATTACAGGCTGACTCATGCGAGAACGTGCACAATTAACCTATTGAACATCTCTCGGGCAGGCGTTTCATCCTCCGTAGGATCAGCTGCTCTGCATTCACCCAGGGTAGGCGCCCAGCCAGCCTGCCGTGTGTTCCCACGCATTTCCGCTCTGATGGCTGGCCAGAAACAATTCATAACCCGACCGCGAGCAGCATCAGCAACAGAGCTCAAACTCCAAACATTCCGTCTAAGCTGAACAGATCATTTCCAGGTTACCCTGCTGCCACGGTGTTCATGCCATGGAGGGCCCTGCGGGGCTCCTGGACACAAGGCCTTTGTGTCCTGCATTTCTTTGATCATAGGAAACAGCCTTCATTCAGCCTCTAGGACCTTCCCTGAGTTCCAATGGGCAGATCCAAGCAGCTGTTAATTAGAGAAGGGAGGGCGGGTAAGACCAGGGAGAAACAGTCAAGAGCAGCCCTAGGGCAAGGTCCCATTTCCCACATCAATGGATAGACACAACAATATCTTTGAGTTACTCTGCAGATACTGAAACCCCCTCCAGGTGGGAGAAGATTAAGGATGGTATGCTGCCCACAAGCCTGTAGACCCCAGACCTGTTGGACCTGAAGGCTGACATCATGAACTCCTACTTGTGTGCTTGGTTGCTCGGTTGTGTCTCTTTGCGGTCCCATGGACTGTAGCCCACTAGGCTCCTCTACCCATGGAATTTTCCCATCAAGAATACTGAAGTGGAGTGTCATTTCCTACTCCAGAGGATTTTCCCGATCCAGAGATTGAACCTGTGTCTCTTGGTTCTCCTGCACTGGCAGGTGGATTCTTTACCACTCAGCCACCTGGGGAGCCATATAGATTAACCATTTGCCTTGCTGAATAAGGATATAAAAATCACTTGATCTCTCTAAATTTCAGTATCTTCATTTGCAAAACATCCAACTAACAGACTGTTGGTAAGAATGTAATGAGATACATGATGTACCAGGGTTACAAATAAGCGTTCATTCTCCACCATTCAGGTCCTCCCAAGGTGACGCTATTGGTAAAGAATCTGCCTGTCAATGCAGGAGACGCAAGAGACACAGGTTGGATCCCTGAGTCGAGAAGATCCCCTGGAGTAGGAAATGGCAAACCACTCCAGTTCCATGAACAGGAGAGCCTGGTGGGGGAAGAGGGGTCACGGAGAATTGAAAGCAACTGAACTCACACACACACCCACAAGCACATAGACCCCAGACTGACTGGAACAGGAAGATTGAAGGTACTGTCTCCATTTACCTCACCACCAACCAATCAGAAGAAAGTCTGTGACCTGTTACACCCTCTCTAAACCAGTACGCTAAAACTTCTCACTATCCTCTCTACACTGGGACACATAGCTTTGAAGGTATTAGCTCATCGCGGCTCCCTTTGCCTGGCAAACCAATAAAACAATTCTTTTCTACTTCACTTATGAGATTTAATTTGATGTCAGAGTACAAAGGCCAGATCTGGCTTCACTTCTGTGAGCTTCTGGGTCCCCTGAGTACTCCACTGGAACTCAGCTCAAGAAAGCTAGTTTGTCTCATTAGCACTATATTCCCCTGTTATGCCATCATCCCCTTAAATATATGGGGCCACCTGTATAGCAGTTGGGCTTCCCTGGTGACTCCAAACGTAAAAAATCTGCCTGCAATGCAGGATACCTTAGTTTGATTGATGGGTTGGGAAGATCTCCTGGAGAAGGGAACAGCTACCCACTCCAGTATTCTGACCTGGAGAAGTCACTGGACAGAGGAGCCTGGCAGGTAAACCCTGCCTCCCAGGGTTTCAAAGAGAGAATGTATTGTTTTAAGAGTTTCTCGTCCCATATAATACCCTTCTCACGCTTGTCCTCCCTAGAACTTTGGTCCAGAGAGAGCTAGCAAAACTCATGCCATCTTCCAACAATGTTCTCTTCACTCAGGCTCTTTACTGCTTTTCTTTGTGTGGAAGGAATGTTTCAATGTCATAGCCTCCTTCTGGAAGTGGCATTCCACTTGCCCACTTCTTTATGATCAGGCAAAAGTAGATCAGGAAGAGAAACCATTTTACTGATAAGGGAAACTCCAAAATAGAGTTTCTTTGTTATATATGTAAAGCATGTATCACTGTGTCAGGCACAGAACGTGCACTCAGTGATGCCAATATTACTAATAATGCTCTATATTTCTTTACAGGAAACTATCACCAAGATTTTTCAGAGTGGGCCAGATGATCAAAAACTGATACGTTCCTAGGTTCAATGAATTTTTTATTGTTAATAAGGGTAAGCAGAAGGTCAATATTTGTCTTATGAGTATTGGAAATAATTATTGATTTGAATGTACACACAGTCTTTTATCTCTATTTTCATATTGCTAGTAACCTTATTACCCTGATTTCATGATGCCAATTGAAGAGAATTACATGTGAAACTCTCCCTGTGGAAAATATTTGTAATACATATTAATTAGTCCATTTAACAAATATTCACCTATTACATGTCTGGGAATATATGAATAGAAAACAGTTTGTTCCTCCTGAACGTAGGACAAAGAGCTTATTCTTTAACATACAAAGATCTTCTACAAGTCAGTAAGGGAAGGTCAAAAGCAAGATTTGACTAAGGATATAAAAAGATAGCTCTCAAACACATGCCCACACACAGAAAGACACATAAGAGATCTATCAATATTTTTTAAGTGTTGAATCTACTCATAGTGAAATGCGAATTAAATTTCTAAGACACCATATATTAATAGTGGCTTCCCAGATGGCGCTAGTGGTAAAGAATCTGCCTTCCAACGCAATAGTGAAAGGTTGTTGTTGAATCACGCGAATACACCAGGATTCTTGGCCCCCGGAGGAGAAGAATTCAATCCGGGGCCAGAGACGAGGCTTGATCGCTCGGAGCTTTTGTGTAATAAAGTTTTATTAAAGTATAAAGGAGATAGAGAAAGCTTCTGACATAGGCATCAGAAGGGGGCAGAAAGAGTACCCCCCTGCTAGTCTTTAGCTGGATGTTATATAGTCACTAGCAGTCTGTTAATGAAAGAAAGGAATATCTTAAAATTCAGAATGGCACCAGGCCCCTCACCCATAAGATGCATTTTGGGATAAATGGTTTATCCTGGGCCATAAAATGATTAACTTGAATCTTGAAGAAGGGCAGACCACCATACAAATAGTTTCATTTACATAGATTAGGGGAACAATATCCATACTGGTTTGTCAAGTAGGTTCTGGGCCAAGAGGCGGAACCGACTTGGAGACAGAGTTTGGGATAAAGGCATAGTACATTAGCATAGCTTAAGACAAACATTTCCATAAGAAAAAGGCATTGGTTATCTCTAGACTCGAGAATAGCTAACTTCAGGCGAAACCGGGTGTCATTATGGCAGCACAATATTTTAAGAGAAACCTCCCTTTAAATTTGTACAGAGAAGGAAAAAATATTGCTAGTTTGTTTCCTCCTGCCGCTTAAGAGAGATAAAAATGTCTGACACTTGCAGGCTATTTCCTCTATTTGGAGACCCCTGGCCTTCCTGCCTTTTACCCTCTCAATAGATGTGAGAGACCCAGGTTTAATCCCTGGGTCAGGAAGATCCCCTGGAGGAGGGCATGGCAACCCACTGCAGTATTCTTTCCTGGAGAATCCCATGGGCAGAGGAGCCTGGAAGGCTACAGTCCATAGCGTCACATAGAGTTGGACAGTGATTTAGCACGCGCACGCGCGCGCGCGCGCACACACACACACACACACACACACTATATTAATAACATATTATAATGAGATTGTTTCTGTCTCAGTTTCAGCTAAGGCATGAAAACAGTAGCTGCAAGGAAGACCACAGTGTGAAAATTTCTCGTTAAGTGATCAAGATCAGCCAACTCTTAAACCTTTTATCTGTAATAAGGAGACAGAATGTGGGAGGTTAGAATACTGGAAATAGAGAAGGGATTTGGGAAGAATGTTTTTGAAAGTTTCTGGTTTGTTGAGTTCCACTCCTCGGAAGAGCAGTAGGGGCATTCTAGCCTCTGATTGTAAATGTGGAGAGAGTTTCGGTGGGCTCCTCAGAGCTGGGTCACTAGTTTGTCAAATTCACTGAGCTGTGTGAGTCGCTGCTGCACTGAGAAGGGGAGATACAGCAGTGAAAAAAGGCACAGGAGACACTTCCTTACAGAACCTGCAGTGTCCTGTGAACAGAATCACTGTTCAGCTCTTCAATTCAATTTTATATGTTGATCACTCATTCATAAGGATTAAACTGGAGGGACATACCTAGTAAACTGATAAAACCTCTCAGATGAGGGACATACTAATTCACCCCCTAGAGCAACCAGATTCTAAAACTTGTTTAAAAAAAAAAAGAGAGAGAGAGCTTTAAGTACTAGCTTTACTTGCTTTTGTGTTTTGTTTTGCTATTTCTGTAAGTGATATGCATTCGGCTGATCTTTTTCTTCATCTCAAGTCCTGTTTATCAGATTGCTTTTGCCATGAAAATGGAAAGCTCTTTATTGCTGATAGATTGTCTTCTTAAAAGGTCAAAATAAAACTCTCAACAGAACATCAGCATTCAGACTGGCTTCAAAGAATATTTTTTTTTTTTTTTTTCCATTAAACTGTCTTTCGGAGCCTGATTTCCTCTCAAAAGCAATCTTCAAAACAATATTCGGCCTGTGCCCTACCATCGGTATTTCCGTGGAATCTGATGGAAAGGCAGAGTGCTCAGAGCTAGATAGGGCTACAGTTGTCTCCAGCTCACCCCTCCGCCCGAGGATGTGGCAGGGAGACTGGAGGGCTGCTAGCCTGAGCCTCAGGAAAGGGCAGCTTTGTGCATTTGGAAACTGAGCTGTCATCTATTTATTTCATTTCTCTCTCACACTAGACGCCCTAAGGATGGTGTGGTTGTGTCTGTTGCCCCTTTCCAGTGGCTCGGTATGGGGCAGCGGCCCAAATAAGGTCACCCAGCAGCCGGTGACTGCTCTCCCCTCCTTTTTACCTTTTTTCTTAAGACCCTTTTGTAAGAGCATTCTTCACATCTAAGCATCCTCTCGGGCTTCCTTTGGGGCTCAGCTGATAAAGAATCCGCCTGCAATGCCGGGAGACCTGGGTTCAATCCCTGGGTTGGGAAGATCCCCGGGAGAAGGGAAAGGCTTACCCACTCTGGTATTCTGGCCTGGAGAATTCCATGGACTATCCATGGAGTCGCAAAGAGTCGGGCACGACTGGGCAACTTTCACCCACACACAAGCATCCTCTCAGGCTCTGTGGTAGACCTACATGTCTTGGAAGATGGATCCCTCCATCGTCTCCCCATGCAACTAAACTTTCACAATGTCTACTATCCTCTATCAGCAATTTTGTCTCTGAAGAAACTGGGGCTGGCTGCAGCATTCCACGTGGAACCATTACCCTCACTCTCAGTCCCATGGCTTTAAAATAAGAAGACTAAGTAGTAACAGTTGGGAATTATTCTGATAACCAAGGAACTATAATACACAAATGACAGCAGGAAAAGCAAGGTGATGATGTTTCATTTCAGATAATTCTCATTTTATCACAGAACCTAATTTTTTTGGTGGGTGGCGGGGCAGCAAATCATGTAGCATACAAAGTCTTATTTCTCCAACCAGAAATCAAACCTGTGACCCCTGTAGTGGAAACTCAGATCCTAACCACCGGTGGTTGTTGTCGTTTAGCCCCTAAGTCATGTCTAACTCTTTGTGACCCCATGGACTTTAGCCCTCCAGGCTCCTCTGTCCCCATGGACTTTAGCCCTCCAGGCTCCTCTGTCCTTGAGATTGTCCTTGATAGGATACTGAAAAGGGATTGCCACTTCCTTCTCCAGAGGATCTCCTGACCCTTGAACCAAATCCTTGTCTCCTGCTTGGCAGAAGGATTCTTTGCCAATGAGTCACCAGGGAAGCCACTCTAAACACTACACCACCAAGGAATTCCTAGAATCTGACCTTCATTGGAGAGAAAGTTTTCTGAGGTCAGGCACAGAGTGTCAAAGAGGATTACCCTTGTTATCCCTCCAGTTTTTCTGTGTTAGCCTGATATCTTTCCAAGTGGTGATACCTTGCTCCATCCCTCTCTGAAGCTAGGACTAAGCTCCATTTTACCATGCAGAAGAATGAGAGAGATATGTATATATAGAGAGATAGATTAAAGCCTCTCCAATCATGATTAAGGGTGGCAGTGAGGAGATACCCCTTTTCCAAGGTAAGGAGCATTGGCTGCGCTTTGCTGGAGCAGCCATGAAGAGATACCCCACGCCCAAGGTAAGAGAAACCCAAGTAAGATGGTAGGTGTTGCAAGAGGCATCAGAGGGCAGACACACTGAAACCATACTCACAGAAAACTAGTCAATCTAATCACACTAGGACCACAGCCTTCTCTAACTGAATGAAACTAAGAAATGCCCATGGGGCAACCCAAGACGGGCCGGTCATGGTGGAGAGATCTGACAGAATGTGGTCCACTGGAGAAGGGAATGGCAAACCACTTCAGTATTCTTGCTTTGAGAACCCCATGAACAATATGAAAAGGCAAAATGATAGGATACTGAAAGAGAAATTCCCCAGGTCAGTAGGTACCCAATATGCTACTTGAGATCAGTGGAGAAATACTCCAGAAAGAATGACGGGATGGAGCCAAAGCAAAAACAATACCCAGCTGTGGATGTGACTGGTGATAGAAGCAAGGTCTGATGCTGTAAAGAGCAATATTGCATAGGAACCTGGAATGTCAGGTCCATGAATCAAGGCAAATTGGAACTGGTCAAACAAGAGATGGCAAGAGTGAATGTCAACATTCTAGGAATCAGCGAACTGAAATGGACTGGAATGGGTGAATTTAACTCAGATGACCATTATATCTACTACTACAGACAGGAATCCCTTAAAAGACATGGAGTAGCCATCTTGGTCAACAAAAGAGTCCAAAATGCAGTACTTGGAACCAATCTCAAAAATGACAGAATGATCTCTGTTCATTTCCAAGGCAAACCATTCAATATCACAGTAATCCAAGTCTATGCCCCAACCAGTAACGCTGAAGAAGCTGAAGTTGAACGGTTCTATGAAGATCTACAAGACCTTTTTAGAACTAACACCCAAAAAAGATGTCCTTTTCACTATAGGGGACTGGAATGCAAAAGTAGGAAGTCAAGAAACACCTGGAGTAACAGGCAAATTTGGCCTTGGAATACAGAATGAAGCAGGGCAAAGACTAAGAGAGTTTTGCCAAGAAAATG
>NW_011494640.1:11815340-11816456 GCF_000754665.1 Bison bison bison | reverse complement strand
ATGGCAAGAATACACAGAAGAACTATACAAAAAGATCTTCATGACCCAGATAATCACGATGGTGTGATCACTGACCTAGAGCCAGGCATCCTGGAATATGAAGTCAAGTGGGCCTTAGAAAGCATCACTATGAACAAAGCTAGTGAAGGTGATAGAATTCCAGTTCAGCTATTCCAAATCCTGAAAGACGATGCTGTGAAAGTGCTGCACTCAATATGCCAGCAAATTTGGAAAACTCAGCAGTGGCCACAGGACTGGAAAAAGTCAGTTTTCATTCCAATCCCAAAGAAAGGCAATGCCAAAGAATGCTCAAACTACCACACAATTGCACTCATCTCACACACTAGTAAAGTAATGCTTAAAATTCTCCAAGCCAGGCTTCAGCAATACATGAACCGTGAACTTCCAGATGTTCAAGCTGGTTTTAGAAAAGGCAGAGGAACCAGAGATCAAATTGCCAACATCTCATGGATCATGGAAAAAGCAAGAGAGTTCCAGAAAAACATCTATTTCTGCTTTATTGACTATGCCAAAGCCTTTGACTGTGTGGATCACAATAAACTGGAAAATTCTGAAAAAGATGGGGATACCAGACCACCTGATCTGCCTCTTGAGAAATCCGTATGCAGGTCAGGAAGCAACAGTTAGAACTGGACATGGAACAACAAACTGGTTCAAATAGGAAAAGGAGTACGTCAAGGTTGTATATTGTCACCCTGTTTATTTAACTTATATGCAGAGTACATCATGAGAAACGCTGGACTGGAAGAAACACAAGCTGGAATCAAGATTGCCAGGAGTAATATCAATAACCTCAGATATGCAGATGACACCACCTTTATGGCAGAAAGTGAAGAGAAACTCAAAAGCCTCTTGATGAAAGTGAAAGAGGAGAGTGAAAAAGTTGGCTTAAAGCTCAACATTCAGAAAATGAAGATCATGGCATTCGGTCCCATCACTTCATGGGAAATAGATGGGGAAACAGTGGAAACAGTGTCAGACTTTATTTTTCTGGGCTCCAAAATCACTGCAGATGGTGACTGCAGCCATGAAATTAAAAGATGCTTACTCCTTGGAAGGAAAGTTATGACCAACCTAGATAGCATATTCAAAAGC
>NW_011494640.1:11814865-11815166 GCF_000754665.1 Bison bison bison | reverse complement strand
CATTCTAAAGAAGATTAGCTCTGGGATTTCTTTGGAAGGAATGATGCTAAAGCTGAAACTCCAGTACTTTGGCCACCTCATGCGAAGAGTTGACTCACTGGAAAAGACTCTGAAGCTTGGAGGGATTGGGGGCAAGAGGAGAAGGGGACAACAGAGGATGAGATGGCTGGATGGCATCACTGACTCGATGGACGTAAGTCTGAGTGAACTCCGGGAGTTGGTGATGGACAGGGAGGCCTGGCGTGCTGCGATTCATGGGGTTGCAAAGAGTCGGACATGACTGAGCGACTGATCTCTGATC
>NW_011494640.1:11801004-11814765 GCF_000754665.1 Bison bison bison | reverse complement strand
CAGTTGAGCAAGCTCTGAGAGATAGTGAAGGACAGGGAACCCTGGTGTGCTGCAGTTCACAGGTTTGCAAAGAGTTGGACATGACTGAGCAACTCAACAACAACAACTAATATCCATTCTCTTCTTTTTCTTTACTGATTGAGCACCAGTTTTACTTGGAGTAGATGTACCCAAATAAATTCTTCCTTGTAAAGAGAGGTAGCCAGAGCTGTATAAACAAAATGTAAATGGGACTGGGTCAAGCTTTTAACTTGTTTTTATATTCTCCCTATCTCATTCTTTATTCTTTTCTGGATTAACAATGGAATGGCTAGAATTCCAGCAGCTATGTTGGATCATGAGAGTGAACTTGAGGATAAAAGCCATGTGCTGGAAAAAAAAAAAAAGTGTAGCTGGAAATAGAGAGTGCAGGGAATAAATAATATGTATAAAATTTGTTGTGTGTTTTTTTAAATTATATAAATGTTTGTGTGTGTGTGTGTGCTAAGTTGCTTCAGTCATGTCCTGCTCTCTGTGACCCTATGGACTGTAGCTCGCCAGGCTCCTCTGCCCATGGAATTCTCCAGGCAAGAATACTGGAGTGGGTTGGGGATCTTCCTGACCCAGGGATAGATCCTTCCTCTATTGCATTGCAGGAGGATTCTTTACCACTGAGCCAATGGGTAAGCCCACAAATATGTTTGTATGTAGTATATAATACCATATGTATGCTTGTGCATGTTTTTGTCTATGTGAGAGACATGGAAAAAAAATTTTAATATTATATCCCAAACTGGTACAATTGTTTTCCCATGGTAAGTGGAGTACAATATGATGAGTTATGGGAAATTTCCTGTCTCTCTCACTCTCTCTCTTTTTACTTTCAAATTATTTTAATTTTTAAAAGTTTTTCATATGTTATTTTTGAAATTTTAAAAATAACTCAACATGTGTAGCCTGATTCAGTTATTCCTATACATATATCTATTCTCTTTCAATTGCACTTTAAAGTTTTACAAATGAGCATCCAATGGCCTGGAAAGAAGAATAATATACCTCAAGAAATGCAGCTTCCTGCAAGAGTAACCTACAAAGAAGAACCAAATTAATAAAAATTTAACATAATCCAGGTGCCTTCTCATATATTTTATCATTTATTCTTTATTTCAATCCTACAAGAGATACATAATATCACTATATCATAAATAAAAGTTTGGATAGTTCACATGATTGATTTCCCTGAGAACATATATCAGTTAAAGAAGGGGTCAGGATTCAAAACCTAACCCATACTCCAGCTTCTTTCCATTTCTTCAAGTTGCCTTCTACACAGGCCCTCATGCAGAGGTTTGAAACAACAGTGAATTCTGGTAGCTCCCAAGCTGATTGTTACCCCATTATTATTTCTTTGCTGAGTATTTGTACAACGGACACCAAGGAACCTCATCCCCAGGGATCCTGTCATGCTACACTGCCCATGTGGTCTGCATGATTTAAAATTGATCCCCAGTTGCCAAAGAAAGTCAGTTGTTCTATTAAGTGAAATAACATGATATACAATGTCAATGATGCATGGCAAAGGCTCACAGAAAACAAGAAAACATTAATAAGATATAAGCCAGGGATTTCAAAGTTTCAAGAAGTGATATCTTCCATTGAGTTAATGTGAATCATTTGGCCATCAAGGGAATAGCAACTCCAGGACCACAGACACACTGCTGATTTTCTCAGTAGATGCCAATCCAATGGCAATGCAAAGGCTGAACAGGGCCAAGAAGAGTCCTAATGGCTGAGAAAGAATAAAGGCTCTGAAAAATTGATGTCATAGCACAATGAAAAATTCAAGACATTCTGAAATTTCTTTTTTTTCTTTTTTTTCTTCTAATTTTATTTTATTTTTAAACTTTACATAATTATATTAGTTTTGCCAAATATCAAAATGAATCCACCACAGGTATACATGTGTTCCCCATCCTGAACCCTCCTCCCTCCTCCCTCCCCATACCATCCCTCTGGGTCGTCCCATGCACTAGCCCCAAGCATCCAGTATCGTGTATCGAACCTGGACTGGCAACTCGTTTCTTACATGATATTTTACATGTTTCAATGCCATTCTCCCAAATCTTCCCACCCTCTCCCTCTCCCACAGAGTCCATAAGACTGTTCTATACATCAGTGTCTCTTTTGCTGTCTCGTACACCGGGTTATTGTTACCATCTTGAAATTTCTTGAATGAATTTTTTGTTATAGTTTTTATTTTTTCATTTGTATCTGTTTGTTTTAATATTTTTTTAAAAGCTTTCTTTTCCAAAATTTTCACCTAAAATTCATAGCCTGGAGGATGTGTCAGACTTTCCCTTTTATCTTTGAGTTTCTACTGCACCATTGCACACCCAGTAATCTTTTGCTCCAATTTGAGAAGAGGTGTTTGGTGTTCCTCTGTCCATTCAATTTTCCAGGGAGAATACTGGAGTGAGCTGTCATTTCTTTCTCTAGGGATTCTTCCCGGCCCAGGGATTGAACCTGCCTTTATCTCTTGAGTTTCCTGAATTGGGAGGCAGATTCTTTATCACTAGTGCCACCTGGGAAGCCTGTTTGGCCTGAAACACCCTAACCATGAAAGTAATTTAGTGTACTCTTATGTTGGTAACCCTCAGGACTTTATATACCACAAACACAAATTCTCTCTTTAAGAATAAACTCCCATAGTCAGACTTGCACGATATCCATGAATAAATTCACACTACCCTTGAGTTCTCAATCCAAAATTTAAATTTAAAAAAAAGAAGAAGAAGAATGGAGAAAACACTATGTCACCACATGTGAAAACAATCAAAGAAAACAGGCAGCAGTATAACACCCCCCAAGAGTTTCACATTGGAATGATTATGTATAGAATAAAAACGTGTGTTTTAAATGTCTAAACAATGAACTATAAAACATAAGAAAGGAGCTTTATTATCCAAAAGTATCAGGCATAATTGAAAAATAAAAAATGTTTAAAATAAAAGTGTAATCATAATTAAAAATAACAGTTGAAACAGCAAATGAGATAAAACTCAACAGAGACTCAGTGAACTGGAAGATAACATTTAAAGAACTTATCCATAATAAAGTCTAGAGAGTCAATAATAGCAAACACTAATATGCTACTATTTACGTTTAGGTATTGTATAAAATTCTCTAACTGTATTAACTCTTTCTTCTCTCAACAACCCTATAAGTTAGATACTGTTTTGTCTTCATTTTGTAGATGGGGGAACTAAGACAAAGGAAAATTAAATACCCTATCCAAAGTCACACTACTGCTAAGTCGCTTCAGTCGTGCGACCCCAAAAGACAGCAGCCCACCAGGCTCCCCCGTCCCTGGGATTCTCCAGGCAAGAACACTGGAGTGGGTTGCCATTTCCTTCTCCAATGCATGAAAGTGAAAAGTGAAAGTAAAGTCGCTCAGTCATGTCTGACTCTTAGCAACCCCATGGACTGCAGCCCACCAGGCTCCTCCGTCCATGGGATTTTCCAGGCAAGAGTACTGGAGTGAGGTGCCATCGCCTTCTCCAATCCAAAGTCACACTACTAGTAAGTGGCAAAACTGGAGTTGGAACCTAGACATTTACACTCTTAAGTCTATGATTTTGCCTATTAAATGACATAAAGAAAAGAAAATTTTCAACATTTATCTATTTGGAGTTTAGTACATGTAGAAAGAATAGGGAAGAAGTGTATTTAAAGAGACAATGGCTGAGAATCATCCAGAATTGATGAAAAACATGAATTCTTAGATTCAGAATAGACCAAATCTCAAGGAGGATGAGTAAAAATAATTCCATACTGACATGAAAAATATAATCCATACATGTTGTTTTAGGATAATGATTCTACCAGAGATAAGACTATTTTATCTTTATGTATGAAGAGAGAAGAAGTAAATTCCAAATTCTCCTAGCTAACAAACAAAAATAGCTTCAATGTATCTTACAAAATTATAGTGATTAATATGTATACTGTTATCCATTATACTCAATTAACAAAATGCAACTGAGAAGCTTGATCTAAGGAACATACAAGAAACCTTGCCAAAACAACCAGAGTAAAATTCCCAGTCGCAAAATAAGTCCCCATAAATGCCCAAGGAGACCTTTTTCACCACAAGGCCATAAAGTTTGAAGTCTATTTTTGAAATGATAGCTTTTTAAAAACCTTTAAATATTTCAAAAATTTTAAACACATTTCTAAATAACTTATGACTCAAAGATCTCATAATGAAATGTGAAAATATCAGGAACTAAAATATAAATGTACCAGAGGTCTAACTCCCCTGGATTCATACCAGCCTTTGGGTGAGAACTTGATATAAATCACTGATCCCTTGGTGTAAATCTCAGATGATAACCTTCCTGCCCTGAGGAAATTTCCATTTAAAGTACTTTAAGGTGGTGAGAGCCTAGACAATGGGCCATTCTTGTGGGTTTAAATTTTGGTTCTAGCCCTTACTAGTTGTGTGCCTCAGTTGCCTCATTCATAAAGTAGGAGATATCATAAACATTTACAAGGCCGTTATGATAATTGAATAGGACTTCCCTGGTGGCTCCGATGGTATACAATCTTCCTGCAATGCAGGAGACAGTTAAGTATATATTTGTGTATACCCAGTTATCATAGCATATATAGACAGGTAGGGAGAATGCTGCCTGACATAAAGTATGCACCGTATAAGTCTTCGTTGCTCTTTTTGTTTCTAGTAGAACATCAGTGAACAGATGGACATAGTTATTAGGGAAAAAGATGTTTTTGCAAGTCTTAAAATCATGTTTGTAGGGAGCCCCCTACTCCACCTATGGTTGAATCCAAATCTGTGATTCACTGAGACCACAATTAACAATTAGCACCTTTCTCTCCATCCCAAGCTGCCATAGACTTTGTTTGATCATCTAGGCAATGCTTTCTTTGAATTACTGTTCTTTTTTCTATTCTAGAATTTCACCTGCAGGCCCTCCTCAAGTCAGCCAGAGGAGACAGACAAAACTGGAAAATTCCAGAATCATCCCATTCTACAATCTTCTTCAACAATATATTGATGTGGCATGGAAGAATCACCCATTAGAGAGTAAAGAATCATGTTCTGTTCAAATAAAATTCAAAATCAAGTTTGATAATATCACCTTGGTAATATATATGGTGTTTGTTTGTAATATGTGTCCTTTGAGTAAGAATAATAAATCTCCTGCTTAAGTGAGAGAGGGTTGGGATTGTTGCTTTTGCTTGCCATGTCCACAAGAAGAAGGAAAATCTGCAGAGTCCAGAGGAGCGGGACTGATTCCATTACTCTCTTAAAGTGGGCCATGAAGGGCTTAGACCTTTCATTTTAAAGGTGATAGAGCTTCTTCTCTTCTCTTTGCAGGTGGCATCTTGGAGTGGCCATTTCCATTATCTGTGTTTATTGACCACTCACAGCTTCCCATGTGTGGGAGGAGGAGTGACTCATCTGATTGTTTAGGGAGAATCCAGGACAAAAGGGAAGATCTGGGGCCTTTCCACCTGCCCCTGTTTCTCACTCTCTCTCTCTCTGTCTCTTTATCTCCCTTCCTCCCTCTTTTCCTCCCTCCCCTCTCCTCTCCTCTTCACTTCTCTGCCCAGAAACTGCTGATTAAATCAGTCTGTCCCTTCCCCATCTGTCCGTCTGTCTTCAATTTCAGGTGAAAGCCAGAAAAGAGAATATCCCACCTTTTTTAATACAACTAGAGACCTTGTACTTTGGTGAATAAAAGAGACTCACTGGACTATTTATAAAGGTTCCCACTGGACTTTCATTTCTTTGCAAGCACATATTACTACATAGAATTGGGAAATGGTGATTGAGTAGGACACTACACCTCTAATACACACTCATTTCTAATTTATTATTAGAAATATTGAATAATTTAATTTTTGCCAATATATAATTATCTGACTTATAAGGTTGAAAAGATGAGTTAATGACCAGCCAGGCCATAATAACCCAGAAAATTCTCCTTATGAGCCTTAGTTATCATTAGAGTTTATGATTAGATTTATGTCCAGTGAGTCCAATAATTTCAGACCACTGGCAGCAGAAGTGAAAGAAACTTCACAGATCAAGCAGGATTAAATATCGACATATCTTAGGAAAATACCAAGAAATTGTACATGAAGGGAAAAAATGTAAGTGAAACAGCATGTAAATATTCAGACTGATTAGAAGAATCCAAAGTAGACAAACTGCAAACCATAGAGAGTCTTTTAAATAAGACATGTCTCAGATCCTCCTCAGAAATAATAGATTCAACTATGCAATTGAATCTAGGCTTTTGAAAATGTTCTCTAATGGGACAATTTTTTTTTTATTCAGAGTGATTCCGGAGAAGTCAATTTGGTGGTTTTTCTTGAACAGCACAGAATAATCTAAGAAGTAAGAGTGTACCAGAGTGCATCATGGCTCAGATGGTAAAGAATCTGCCAGCAATGCAGGAGATCCGGGTTCAGTCCCTGGGTCGGGAAGATCCCCTGGAGGAGGGAATGGCAACCCACTCCACTATTCTCACCTAGAGATTTCCATGGACAAAGGACCCTGGCGAGCTACAGTCCATGGGGCCTCAAAGAGTCAGACACGACTGAGCGACCAACACAACATGAGTGCACAGCCTCCCCTAGAGCTAACCCTCTTACTGGAAAGCTGCCACTGCAATGCGGCTGTGGCTGGGTGCATTCCAGGTGCCCACCACGACTTTGATTAATTACTTTCCTTGTATTCCATTTTATTAGGTAATCACGCAGTGAGAATGAGGACTAATTTGATCAGAAAATAGCTGCTGTTGAGCCAGAGGCTTAAAAATAGTATAGAAATCTGGTGCATCTGAGGAAAAAAGAAAATAATGGGGCATAATTAGGATCTCAACAGCTGCTTTCATAACATGGGGTCTCCTAAACTCTGCGTCCTTCACCCTGACTCTTGGGGTAAGAATTTAACCACAATTTATTTTTTTCAATTATTTTTTAACTGTATGACTTGGACACCACTCTATGAAAAAGAAATGAGAACTTTCAAACATAAAAACAGATGTTTTTAACACTTCACCAAGTTCAAGCTGGTTAGACTAGTTAGAGAAGGCAGTTTGGTGGGAGGGCCAGAGATTGTATGATACCTCACACAAACCAAAAAAATTGGAAGATACTAATTTCTTTGGCTTGAAGAACAGTAAACAATATGAATCCACAGGGAAATTAATTCTCTAAATATGGGTGTCCCATCACCTAGGTCAGCCCACCAACCTCTCCCTCTTCAACTTTCAGCCAAAATACAGCTGTTTAGTGGTCAAAACCACATAGTTGGCTAGTAGTTGGTTAATACTGAAAACTGTTCACTAATTTCGTTTCTCCTATCCCTGGCTAACTTAAAGTTTCATTAGGGACCACAGAATAGATCTTTCATTTTATTAGAATTTCCAGCAGTGCCTGGAGAGTGCTGGACACAAAAGAGGTAATCACTGATCAGCACCAATATTCGGAATGTTGCTCCCTGTTGCCTTCAGGATGAAAGTCAAATGGCTTAGCCTGTTCAAAAAGGGCCCTTCAAGCAATTAAAAGATGCTTACTCCTTGGAAGGAAAGTTATGACCAACCTAGACAGTGTATTGAAAAGCAGAGACATTACTTTGTCAACAAAGGTCTGTCTAGTCAAGGCTGTGGTTTTTCTAGTGGTCATGTATGGATGTGAGGGTTGGACTATAAAGAAAGCTGAGCGCCAAAGAATTGATGCTTTTGAACTGTGGTGTTGGAGAAGACTCTTGAGAGTCCCTTGGACTGCAGGGAGATCCAACCAGTCCATCCTAAAGGAAATCAGTTCTGAATATTCAGTGGAAGGACTGATGCTGAAACTCCAATACTTTGGGCACCTGATGCTAAGAGCTGACTCATATAAAAAGACCCTGATGCTGGGAAAGACTGAGGGCAGGAGGAAAAGGGGATGACAGAGGATGAGATGGTTGAATGGCATCACCAACTCAATGCACATGGGTTTGGGTGAACTCCGGGAGTTGATGATGGACGGGGAAGCCTGGCCTGCTGCAGTTCATGGGGTTGCAAAGAGTCGGACACGACTGAGCAACTGAACTGAAACTGAACCCTGCCACTCTTCAGCTTCATTTCTCACCATTGCCAACCTGCTTTACCAATACTATATTCAAGCATATTGAATTTCTTAGGACTTCCCTGGCAGTCCAGTGGTTAAGATTTCCAATACAAGCGGTGTGGATTCAGTCACTGGTCAGAGACGATGTGATAGTCCCTCTTGAGTGTGCATACTCAATCACTAAGTTTTGACAGACTCTTTTCGACCTCCTGGACTGTAGCCAGGCTCCTCTGTCCATGGGACTTCTCAGGCAAAAGTACTGGACTGAGTTGCCATCTCCTTCTCCAGGATAATCTTCCCTATCCAGGGATCAAGCCTGCTTCTCCTGTGTCTCCTGCATGGGGAGGTTGATTCCCTACCATTGAGCCAGCAGGGAAACCCATGATATTTCCTCTTAGGGCTACAATTTTCCCTGCCTCTCTATCCCCTGGATTATACCACGATTGACTTGACTTAAATATTCCTTATTATTACTTAGATATTCTTCAGGAGGCTTATCTTGAGACCCGAGACAGTGGTCCACATCACTTCTGGACACCACTGTGATACCCTACACCCACTACTGTTGTACATTGTATAATGCATTGGCCAGATTGCATTATAAAAATCTTACAAATGCCCATTTACCAGGACCTGTGTCTGGGTCACGCTTATATCTCAGAAAAAATAGTTCCTGCCATATACTCAGTATCCATTTATATTTGCTGAGTTAATCAATGAATGAATAGTTGAATGGATGGCCTGATCTTGCTGGGTGGTTCTGAATGATCTCTACTAACAGAAATTCTCATGCTTGAAGGAGTCTAAATATTTCATTTCTCATCTGAGATATTCTGCTTTATGAGGTAATTTGTTTATTTTGACATGTTGTGGATACCACCTGAAAATTGTTCTAGAAACTAAAAATTAATTCTTTCTACTATTGCAGGATTTGGTGTTAGGATTTTTATAGAAGGCACAGTAATGTTGTGCCTTCTATAAAAGCTGGTGTTAAAAACCACCTGTCTATTTTCACGTGGAAATCATCATAAAGCTTTTAGTTGGGGTAACTTATATGCCACATGTACTTAATAAATCCTGGCTGAATGAGTGAAGAAGAAGTGAAGTGAAGTCACTCAGTCATGTCCAACTCTCTTCGACCCCATGGACTGTAGCCTACCTGGCTCCTCCTTCCATGGAATTCTCCAGGCAAGAGTACTGGAGTGGGTTGCCATTTCCTTCTCCAAGGGATCTTCCCAACCCAGGGATAGAACCTGGGTCTCCCGCATTCCAGGCAGATGCTTTAACCTCTGAGCCACCAGTGAAGCCCTTGAATGAGTGAAAGCACAAAATAAATATTGCTCAGGAAAACACTTTGCTACTAAAATCAGCATACATCCATGAAGTCCTCATTTATAGATCAAGAAAACTGAACAGGTACTTCCATACTGCCATGGCAGGGGACACATATTCAATTCCTGGTTGGGAAATGAAGATCCTGCATGCCACATGGCTGAAAAGAAAAAAAGAAAAATGAACAAATTCAGACAAACTTCTAAGTCTAGTTTGAAAATTATTAACCAAACAGATACTCAAGGGCTTGATTTACATGACTTATTTGACTTAGCTAGTATAATGTAGTTTTTTAAATTATTTTTATGTTTGTATGTGTGTGTTATAGTAAATATGTGCTATATGCTTATTCATCTCAGTTGTGTCTGACTGTGACACAATGGACTGTAACTTGCCAGGGTTCTCTGTCCACGGGATTCTCCAGGCAAGAACACTGGTTGCCATGCCCTCCTCCAGGGGATCTTCCCAACACAGGGATCAAACCCATGTCTCCTGTGGCTCCTATCTTGCATAGCAAATATACAATGCCTTAATTACAGTTTTCAATTATTCTAAATTTTTCTCTACTAGCTGCTTTGGTGGTTAGGTAGACAGGTAAAGCATTAGGTTGTGGTCTTGCCCAGCTTAATGAATTGCTTGTTTCTGTTTCCTATATCATTTCAAAAGGTGGAAGGAACAATGCAATCCTGAATACCATTTTGTCCTCTCTTCTTCAGACTCTTCTGTAAACATCGTAGAGTATTTGTTTTATGAATCACATTTCTGGCCTGTCCTTGAATCCTGAAATCCTCAAGAAAATCAGTTTAATAAAAGATGATTGAACTTTGTTGACATTCTGGAAGCCCCCATCATCATGACTCAAGAATTCAAATGATGCCAAAGCCAAATGAGTTTATCCTTAAGGGATTTGAATTAAATTTTCAGAGTTAGAGTGATGGATCAGTGCTTCCAATGAATATTCAGAACTGATTTCCTTTAGGATTGACTGGTTTGATCTCTTTGCAGTCCAAGGGACCCTCAATAGCCTTCTCCAAAACCACAGTTGAAAAGTATCTATTCTTCTGCGCTCACCTTTCTTTATAGTCCAACTCTCACATCCATACATGACTACTGGAAAAACCATACCTTTCACTAGACAGTCCTTTTTTGAAAAAGTAATGTCTCTGCTTTTTAATCTGCTGTCTAGGTTGGTCATAATTTTCTTTCAAGGAGCAAGCGTCTTCTAATTTCACGGCTGTAGTCACCATCTGCAGTGACTTTGGAGTCCAAAAAACAAAATCTGTCTCTGATTCCACTGTTTCCCCATCTATTTGCCATGAAGTGATGGGACCAGATGTCATGTCTTAGTTATTTCAATGTTGAGTTTTAAGCCAGCTTTTTCACTCTCCTCTTTCACTTTCATCAAGAGGCTCTTTAGTTCTTTGCTTTTTGCCACAAGGATGGTGTCATCTGCATATCTGAGGTTATTGATATTTCTTCCAGCAATCTTGATTCCAGCTTCTGCTTTTTTCAGCCCAGCGTTTCTCATGATGTACTCTGCATATAAGTTAATTAAGCAGGGTGACAATATACAGCTTTGACATACTCCTTTCCCTATTTGGAACCAGTTTGTTGTTCCATGTCCAGTTCTAAGTGTTGCTTCCTGACTTGGATACAGATTTCTCAAGAGGCAGGTCAGGTGGTCTGGGATTCCCATCTCTTGAAGAATTTTCCACAGTTTTCTGTGATTCACATAGTCAAAGGCTTTGGTATAGTCAATAAGGCAGAAATAGATGTTTTTCTGGAACTCTCTCGCTTTTTTGATGATTCAGTGGATGTTGGTAATTTGATCTCTGGCTTCTCTGCCTTTTCTAAAACCAGCTTGAACATCTGGAAGTTCACGGTTCACATATTGTTGAAGCCTGGCTTGGAGAATTTTGAGCATTACTTTACTAGTATGTGAGATGAGTGAAATTGGGTGGTAATTTAAGCATTCTTTGGCATTGCCTTTCCTTGGGATTGGAATGAAAGCTGACCTTTTCCAGTCTTGTGGCCACTGCTGAGTTTTCCAAATTTGCTGGCATATTGAATGCAGCACTTTCACAGCATCATCTTTTAGAACTTGAAATAGTTCAAGTGGAATTCCATCACCTCTACTAGCTTTGTTCATAGTGATGCTTCCTAAGGCCCACTTGACTTCACATTCCAGGATGTCTGACTCTGGTGAGTGATCACACCATCATGATTATCTGGCTCATGAAAATTTTTTTTATACAGTTCTTCTGTGTATTCTTGCCATCTCTTCTTAATATCTTCTGCTTCTGTTAGGTCCATACCATTTCTATCCTTTATTGAGCCCATCTTTGAATGAAATATTCCCTTGGTATCTCTAATTTTCTTGAAGAGATCTCTAATCTTTCCCATTCTATTGTTTTCCTCTATTTCTTTGCATTGATCACTGAGGAAGGCTTTCTTATCTCTCCTTGCTATTCATTGGAACTCTGCATTCAGATGGGTATATCTTTTCTTTTGTCATTTGCTTTTCACTTCTCTTCTTTTCTCAGCTGTTTGTAAGGCCTCCTCAGACAGGCATTTTGCTTTTTTACACTTCTTTTTCTTGGGGATGGTCTTTATCCCTGTCTCCTATACAATATCACGAACCTCCGTCCATAGTTCATCAGGCACTCTATCAGGTCTAATCCCTTGAATCTATTTGTCAGTTCCGCTGTATAATCATAAGGAATTTGACTTAGGTCATACCTGAATGGTCAGTGAATTTTCCCTACTTTCTTCAATTTAAGTCTGAATTTGGCAATAAGGAGTTCATGATTAGAGCCACAGTCAGCTCCTGGTCTTGTTTTTGCTGACTGTATAGAGCTTCTCCATCTTTGGCTGCAAAGAATATAATCAATCTGATTTCAGTATTGACCATCTGGTGTTGTCCATGTGTAGAGTTTTCTCTTGTGTTGTTGGAAGAGGGTGTTTGTTATGACCAGTGCATTTTCTTGGCAAAACTCTGTTAGTCTTTGCCCTGCTTCATTCTGTACTCCAAGGCCAAATTTGCCTGTTATTCCAGGTGTTTCTTGACTTCTAATTTTGCATTCCAGTCCCCCGTAATGAAAAGGACATCTCTTTGGGGTGTTAGTTCTAGAAGGACTTGTAAGTCATTCAACTTCAGCTTCTTCAGCATTACTGGTCAAGGCATAGACTTGAATTTCTGTGATATTGAATGGTTTGCCTTGGAAATGAACAAATCATTCTGTCATTTTTGAGATTGCATCCAAGTACTGCATTTCTTTGGAAGGAATGGTGCTAAAGCTGAAACTCCAGTACTTTGGCCACCTCATGCGAAGAGTTGACTCATTGGAAAAGACTCTGAAGCTGGGAGGGATTGGGGGCAAGAGGAGAAGGGGACGAACAGAGGATGAGATGGCTGGATGGCATCACTGACTCGATGGATGTGAGTCTGAGTGAACTCTGGGAGTTGGTGATGGACAGGGAGGCCTGGCGTGCTGCGATTCATGGGGTCACAGAGTCGGACACAACTGAGCGACTGAACTGAACTGAACTGCATTTAGGACTCTTTTGTTGACTGTGATGGCTACTCTATTTCTTCTAAGGGATTCTTGCTTGCAGTAGTAGATATAATGGTCATCTGAGTTAAATTCACCCATTCCAGTCCACTTTAGTTTGGTGATTCCTAAAATGTCAATGTTCACTCTTGACATATTGTGTTTGACCACTTCCAGTTTGCCTTGATTCATGGACATTCCAGGTTCCTATGCCATATTGCTCTTTATAGCATCGGACCTTGCTTCCATCACCAGTCACATCCACAGCTGGGTGTTGTTTTTGCTTTGACTCTGTCTCTTCATTCTTTCTGGAGTTATTTCTCCACTGATCTCCAGTAGCATACTGGGCATCTACCGACCTGGGGAGTTCATCTTTCAATGTCTTATCTTTCTGCCTTTTCGTACTGTTCATGGGGTTCTCAAGGCAAGAATACTGAAGTGGTTTGCCATTCCCTTCTCCAGTGGACCACATTTTGTCAGAACTCTCCACCATGGTCCATCAGTCTTGGGTGGCCTTACACAGCATTGCTCATAGTTTTAGTGAGTTAGACAAGGCCAGAGAAGGCAACGGCACCCCACTCCAGTACTCTTGCCTGGAAAATCCCATGGATGGAGGACCCTGGTAGGCTGCAGTCCATGGGGTCACTAAGAGTCGGACACGACTGAGCGACTTCACTTTCACTTTTCACTTTTCACTTTTCACTTTCATGCATTGGAGAAGGAAATGGCAACCCACTCCAGTGTTCTTGCCTGG
>NW_011494640.1:11800351-11800904 GCF_000754665.1 Bison bison bison | reverse complement strand
TGGATGGCATCACTGACTCGATGGATGTGAGTCTGAGTGAACTCTGGGAGTTGGTGATGGACAGGGAGGCCTGGCGTGCTGCGATTCATGGGGCACAGAGTCGGACACGACTGAAGCGACTTAGCAGCAGCAGCAGTGGTCCATGTTATCAGATTGGTTAGTTTCCTGTAATTGTGGTTTTCAGTCTGTCTGCCCTCTGATGCAGAAGGTTGAAAGACTTATGGAAGCTTCCTGGTGGGAGGAGACTGACTGCGGGGAAACTGGGTCTTGTTCTGATGGGTGGGGCCATGCTCAGTAAACCTTTAATCCAGTTTTCTGTTAATGGGTGGAGCTGTGTTCCCTCTCTGTTATTTACCTGGGACCAAACTATGGTGGAGGTAATGAAGATAATGGTCACCTCCTGCAAAGGTGAATATTGACATCAACATCAATAGGAATTTTGCAAATAGGTTGCCTTTCGTACCCAGGAGGCATCATGTCCAGGCTATGTTTCTGTTTTCATTACTTCATGCCACAGACTCAAACTAAAGATTAAAAAAAAAAAAAAAAAAAA
>NW_011494640.1:11794998-11800251 GCF_000754665.1 Bison bison bison | reverse complement strand
TTGTAAAGCCCAAGAGATATTTTTGTATCTTGTCAGATAGAAGTTAAAATTCATCTAATAAGTGTTTTATAGATTTGATATACCTTTCAAAATCAATGCTTTAAAAAATATTTTCAAAATTTGGGTCTCATGATATAAATAATAACTGATAATAAATTCTAATTATGTAAATTTTATAATTATTAACTCTACCCTGGTAATAAACCTGTGGACTAGTCAAGATATTTTTTCTATTTCACAAAGAGACTGAGAATTAGACAGGAAAGTGAAGAGAGTGGACCAGAGTTATATAAGTATTTTCCCTCTTTCCACTGAGTCCAAAGAAATCTATTTTTACTCTGGTTGACAGTCTGAAGTAAAGCAAAATACATCACTATTTTTGCCAATGTCATTTTAATTCAGTTTAGTGATAAGTTAAAATCACTTTGCTCTACAGAAGTAGGTTCTATAAAGAGAAAATAGATGGTTTCTCTTGCTCAGAGATGGGAGAGCAGTGAGAATGAAACATTAATTCCTCTGCCCTGAGTTCCATGAACATAATAGTTGGCCCCTCGGCATTCAAATATGAACCCAGGAAACACCTCTTGCACATCCTAAGAAATCCTGGCCATGCTTCAGTGCACCCTGAATTGATATCATACAATCTTTATGTTGTCCATTCTTTTCTTTCTTTTTTTTTTTTTTTAATTTTTGGCCATATGCACAGCATGTGGGATGCTATTCCACAGCCAAAGATGGAACCTGCCACCCCTGCATTGGAAGGCAGAGTCTTAACCACTGGACCCAGGGGAAATCCCTATGTTGCTCATTCTTACTTGAGACTTTCATACCATTTGAAGTAAACATTTCCCAAATCGTTTTCTTTGTCTCACTTGATCAGTAACAAGCAGCAAGTGCTTCTAGTGTTCTACTTGGAAGGGAAAATGTATGTATTATTATTTTGAAATTATTCAGTTTGGGAAAATCTGATCCTTAGAGACATACTGTAAGTGTAAATAAGTATTCGAGAGAAACCTCTCTAATGTGTGCTCTGGTTTCCATGAGGAGGAATTTCTTTCAAACTCATCACGCCTCTGTCGCAAAACTTATTCTCTCTGGAAGCGGACCCAGTTACCTGTCAGTGAGTAATATCTATAGGTCTTGGGTGGAGTTAATCTAACAAAAGCCATAAGCATGGGAATTTTGGTCTTTTTCTCCTTATCCTACCCTAGATTGGCATGAGGCAATGATTTCCTTACAGATTAAAATCTGCCCTTGGACAAGTAGTCTAAGGTCTAAACTGGGTGAGCAAAGGAGATAAAAAGCTCATTTGATTCTGTCACTAAGCTGTATTCTTACCATTGAACTTACCAGGAATGAAGATGACATGTTGTTTCCACATATGCTGGCTTTTTTTTTTTTTCTTTTTTTGCTGGCTCTTAGCAGGAAGGAAGGGTGTTATCTAATGAACTTTCCCCCAAAACCCTCCAGGGAGTAAACCTTACTCAAGTATTCAAAATCTAAGAAAACTGGATTAGAGTGCAAGTCTATTTCAATAGACTGAATTTCAAGATGGCTGTCAAAGTTCCCACTCCTTGGAGCTCTCACTTTGTATATTCCCGTCTTTGAGTATGAGTGGTGTAGTAAATAGTGTACAGTATTGCTCCTGTGATTATATTTCTAATAAACTGACTTTAAGTTAATTAAAAGAAGGTTATCCTGGTGGGTCTAACTAATCAGGCATGCTTTCTGAAAGAAGATGAAGCTCCAAGAAATGTGCTGGTATTGGCTTGTAAAACAAACAAACAAAAAAAAGCTGTGTTGTAAACAGTCCATGGAGGTGCTGCATACTTAAAACCTGAGGGAAACCTCAAGGAGCTAAGAACAACCTCTGATCAACTGCCACCAAGAAAAGCAAGACCTCAGTCCTACAACCAAAAAGGATTTAACTCTAAAAACAATCTGAATGAGTGCAGAAAAGGATCCCAAACTCCATATGGGATGTTAACTCATCTGACACTTTGACTTCAGCCAGTGCCTAACAAATGATTGGTACTCAATAATTACCTTTGAATAAACAAGTGAATAAATAAATTATTATATCTAGGCAAGAATGAAAAGAACTGAATGGGGGAGGTTTGGGGGTATATTTGTAACACTTTTCTGTAAAAGAGTTAAGATTCACATATTACAAAATGATATCATCAATTAAGTCTAAGTGGTGAGCTTTTTTTAAAAATATGCACAGTTTAATATCAAAATTTTAAAAACATATCTGTAACATTTTTTCTTATATTGGGTATTAAAGATTGCCACTTTCCTCCCAGTACTGTTAGAAAAAAAATCTTTAGAGAACCTACATTTTATTTCAAAGAAGAAAACCTTCAGTGCACAAATCAAAGAATTGATATGAATTTTAAATACTATAGAATAAAACTTGAACTAATAGTTGAGCTACAGCTCTACTTACAAGCACAATAATCTCCTTTGTTGAAAAATTTCATTATCACATTGTTTGATAATTTTAAATGGATTTCTAGAAGCACTAATTAATTACAAGGGAGAGAGTAGGTGTACTTCAAAACAGAGTTAAATTGTCTACCTTTTGTGTAATTACATTTATTCTAATTTCATTTCTCTTGGAAGAAAACAACAAATATAGCTGCAGGCTAGACAGCCATATTAAAAACTAGATAATCAGAGGTCCAAGACAGAGTTCCTGACCTCCATGATCTCATAGGATAGCAGGCAAATCAGAGAAGAAAATCACTAATTGTAATACAGCATAATAACTGCCATCACAGAATAATTCAGAAGAGTACTGAACACATAGAAGAGGGTCTTCACAATCTGGGTGTATATGGAAGGCTTCCTGGAAGAGTTGATGCATAAGCTAGAGCACATTGGATAAGTGTTTGCCAAACAGGAAAATTATTGGGTTGAGGAGTTAGGGGTAGGGAGGGACTTTTTTCCATGCAGTGGTACAGTGTCTGTAATGTTGCAATACACCATCAACTGAGGAATGAGGAGATGTGGTACATATATACAATGGAATATTACTTGGGTATAAAAAGGAACAAATTTGAGTCAATTATAGTGAGATGGATGATACTAGAGTCTGTCATGAAGGGTAAAGTAAGTCAGAAAGAGAAAAACAAATATCATATATTAACACACATACATGGAATCTAGAAAAATAATACTGATGAACCTATTTACAAGGAAGGAATGGAGACACAGAGAAAATGGACTTGGGGACACTGCGGGGGAATGGGAGGGTGGGATAAATTGAGAAAGTAGCATTGATATACATACACTATCATGTGTAAAATAGGTAACTAGTGGGAAGCTGCTATATAAAACAGGGAGCCCAGCCTGGTGCTCAAGAGGGATGGAATATATATATAAGTATGACTGAGTCACATTGCTGTATGGCAGAAACCATCATAATATTGTAAAACAATTATCTTCTAATTAAAGAACAGAATCATGGCATATCTGGAGAGTCTGTAGGGAAATCAGCTGTAGTGTGAGCATCCATTTTGGAGATCAGGAGAAGAGAAGTCTGGAAGTAGACAGGTACAAGACTATGAAGCACCTGACACTGCAGAGATAATTCTGGCCTTTGTCTCATAGATTGTGAGGAACTGTTACAAACTCTTAAGCAGTGGAGTGACATATTCAGATTAGGCATAATTCAGATTAGAGACGATGGTGTAAAGCCGGGTCAAACTGGATGCAAAGAGAAGAGCAAAGAATCTATAAACAAGAGAGCAAATGAGGCTTCCCTAACCAATGACCCAACCTTGGGTGTGGAAAGAATATTCATTGAAGACACATTTAGGCATAAAACTGAAAATATTTGTGGGTACCACTTTCAAGAGGAGACTGGCAGTTTGACAAAATGGCCATAAATACTGCCTTCTCTGCATCTGGGTCCCTCCTCAGTATGGCTTTGTAGCCGCTTTCATCAGACTTTGGAGCGTCTTTCACCCCTGGCATCTGGGCTGGCTTTAAGCCTTGCTTGGACCAAGAGAAGGAGGCACATATGCCACTGTGCCACTTCCCAACCTAGGCCTTCTCATTCTGGAAATGGTGTTAAACTCTGCTCCCTCCTGAAAATGTACTAAGCTATAGTGAGGCCAGTGTATTTAAAGACTTACATACTCATAGCCTCAGAGGGAGAAAAGGCATCAGAAATGACAAAAATATTAGGATTAAGTTCATTTTTTCTATCAAAATACCTAATAATACTAATATTAAACTGGAATATTTAATTTGCAAAGTCTTTCTGCTCAGGATGGTGCCAATTAGCAGCTATTACCTGGAATTTAAAATGAGTTAAATTAGTTTAGAAAGGCAGTAACTTAGTCTAAATGGAAAATCATGATATGTAACTAAATCTTCTTCAGCTAAACATATTAAAGCATTGATTTAGGGCACAATTTCCAAACATTAATTACTGATTTTTAAAATAGTTGTTGACCATGGATGGACCTAGAGATTATCGTGTTCAGTGAAGCAAGTTAGAGAAAGACAAATATCATCTGATATCACTTACAAGTGGAATCTAAAAAACTGATGCAAATGAACTTATTTAGAATACAGAAAAAGACTCAACAGACAGAAAACAAATTGATGATTATCAAAGGGAGACGAGGGGGAGAAAAATATTAAGAGTCTGTGATTTAAATATGCACACTATTATTAATATATATGGATTAATAAGGAATAAGGACCTATTGTATAACACAGAAAATTACATTCAATATCTTATAATAACCTATCAGATCATATCAGATCAGTTGCTCAGTCGTGTCCGACTCTTTGTGACCCCATGAATCGCAGCATGCCAGGCCTCCCTGTCCATCACCAACTCCCAGATTTCACTCAGACTCATGTCCATCGAGTCAGTGATGCCATCCAGCCATCTCATCCTCTGTTGTCCCCTTTCTCCTCCAGCCCCCAATCCCTCCCAGCATCAGAGTCTTTTCCAATGAGTCAACTCTTCACATCAGGTGGCCAAAGTACTGGAGTTTCAGCTTTAGCATCATTCCTTCCAAAGAAATCCCAGGACTGATCTCCTTCAGAATGGACTGGTTGGATCTCCTTGCAGTCCAAGGGACTCTCAAGAGTGTTCTCCAACACCACAGTTCAAAAGCATCAATTCTTGGGCACTCAGCCTTCTTCACAGTCCAACTCTCACATCCATACATGACCACAGGAAAAACCATAGTCTTGACTAGACGAACCTTTGTTGGCAAAGTAACGTCT
>NW_011494640.1:11794234-11794836 GCF_000754665.1 Bison bison bison | reverse complement strand
CACTCTCCACTGTCACTTTCATCAAGAGGCTTTTTGGTTCCTCTTCACTTTCTGCCATAAGGGTGGTGTCATCTGCATATCTGAGGTTATTGATATTTCTCCCGGCAATCTTGATTCCAGCTTGTGTTTCTTCCAGTTCAGCATTTCTCATGATGTACTCTGCATATAAGTTAAATAAGCAGGGTGACAATATTCAGCAGTGACGAACTCCTTTCCCTATTTGAACCAGTCTGTTGTTCCATGTCCAGTTCTAACTGTTGCTTTCTGACCTATGTACAGGTTTCTCAAGAGGCAGATCAGGTGGTCTGGTATTCCCATCTCTTTCAGAATTTTCCACAGTTTATTGTGATCCACACAGTCAAAGGCTTTGGCATAGTCAATAAAGCAGAAATAGATGTTTTTCTGGAACTCTCTTGCTTTTTCACTATTCCAACGGATGTTGGCAATTTGATCTCTGGTTCCTCTGCCTTTTCTAAAACCAGCTTGAACATCAGGAAGTTCACAGTTCACATATTGCTGAAGCCTGGCTTGGAGAATTTTGAGCATTACTTTACTAGCATGTGAGATGAGTGCAGTTGTGCAGTAGTTTGAGCATTCTTTGG
>NW_011494640.1:11789931-11793954 GCF_000754665.1 Bison bison bison | reverse complement strand
CGTGAAGATCTTTTTTGTACAGTTCTTCTGTGTATTCTTGCCATCTCTTCTTAATATCTTCTGCTTCTGTTAGGTCCATACCATTTCTGTCCTTTATGGAGCCCATCTTTGCATGAAATGTTCCTTTGGTATCTCTGATTTTCTTGAGGAGATCCCTAGTCTTTCCCATTCTGTTGTTTTCCTCTATTTCTTTGCATTGATCACTGAGGAAGGCTTTCTTATCTCTTCTTGCTAGTCTTTGGAACTCTGCATTCAGATGCTTATATCTTTCCTTTTCTCCTTTGCTTTTCACTTCTCTTCTTTTCACAGCTATTTGTAAGGCCTCCCCAGACAGCCATTTTGCTTTTTTGCATTTCTTTTCCATGGGGATGGTCTTGATCCCTGTCTCCTGTACAATGTCACCAACCTCATTCCGTAGTTCATCAGGCACTCTATCTGTCTGATCTAGGCCCTTAAATCTATTTCTCACTTCCACTGTATAATCATAAGGGATTTGATTTAGGTCATACCTGTGTGGTCTACTGGTTTTCCCTACTTTCTTCAATTTAAATCTGAATTTGGCAATAAGGGGTTCATGGTCTGAGCCACAGTCAGCTCCTGGTCTTGTTTTTGCTGACTGTATAGAGCTTCTCCATCTTTGGCTGCAAAGAATATAATCAATCTGATTTTGGTGTTGACCATCTGGTGATGTCCATGTATAGAGTCTTCTCTTGTGTTGTTGGAAGAGGGTGTTTGTTATGACCAGTGCATTTTCTTGGCAAAACTCTATTAGTCTTTGCCCTGCTTCATTCCATATTCCAAGGCCAAATTTGCCTGTTACTCCAGGTGTTTCTTGACTTCCTACTTTTGCATTCCAGTCACCTATAATGAAAAGGACATCTTTTTTGGGTGTTAGTTCTAAAAGGTCTTGTAGGTCTTCATAGAACTGTTCAACTTCAGCTTCTTAAGCGTTTCTCTTTGGGGCATAGACTTGGATTTCTGTGATATTGAATGGTTTGCCTTGGAAATGAACAGAGATCATTCTGTCATTTTTGAGATTGCATCTAAGTATTGCATTTTGGACTCTTTTGTTGACCATGATGGCCACTCCATTTTTTTCTGAGGGATTCCTGCTCACAGTAGTAGATACAATGATCATCGGAGTTAAATTCACCCATTCCAGTCCATTTTAGTTCGCTGATTCCTAGAATGTCAACATTCACTCTTGCCATCTCTTGTTTGACCACTTCTAATTTGCCTTGATTCATGGACCTGACATTACAGGTTCCTATTCAAGAATACATAAATGTATAACTGAATCACTTTTCTGTACATCAGAAACTAATACAACATTGTAAATCAACTATATTTCCATAAAAATTCAAAAAGCAAAATAAAATAGCTGCTGATGTTACCTCAAAATATTTGTGCCTCCTGGCTCTCTTACGGTCTGTTTTATTATGAGAGTTCCCAGGGTGAATGACAAACATGGGCAATATTCTGAGCAAATTGTAAGTTCATCATCAACTTTCTTGAGAAATAGAAATTTAGCAATTACTTTTTACTATGCACACACTTTAATCATTCTTTAACTCGTTTCTGTTTTTAAGGCTTGGTAAAGAAATTTTTTAAATCACCAGAGAAATATGCAGTTTTTGCCTTGCAACATAGGATTAATTATAAAATCTCCGTAATAGAATGTTTCAGTATCTTTCCAAGCATTCTATGGCTGAATAGATTAGTATCTCTTCCCACATATATTTCATGGTCACCTAACCTATACTTTTTGGAGTTTTTCCACAGACCTGAACTCCTCAACAAGTGGCAATCTGGCAACCATCTGCACAGATCATAGCTAAGGTCATAACATCACTGGATAGCACAACAAAGCTGACAAAGGCAACATCTTCAAACACTTTTCCTGATACCAGCAGAGTTAGCCTCCCATAATCTCTTATCTGAATGTACTTTATTTTATCAGGAAGCAACCTCCTGTCTTTGAAAGAAAAGTGGTTGTTACGCTGCATCTCAAAATGGTTGGGAAATGAGTCACTTCCGGTTATCTTTCAGATATAACCATGTATTAAAGGACTCAGATCTCTGCATGGAAATCTCAAAACTATATAATGTGGCAGCAGTTAGTCATACACATGGAGAATCTACAAAACCCACCCCACCATATTTAAATGTAAGTTCTAATTAGAAAATGGCATTAAAAATGAAAAATTCAAGAAAATGTTAAACAGATATGTCACCAGGACTACAGGCTCAAACCTGTACTGCTCTGGGTAAAGTGAGATATTAGATCTGCTATTTTGTGTGCCCCTTGCCTCCCACCCCATAGTCTATTCTCAGTTCTTGATCCATTAGAATGGAACAAGGACTTGGGCTCCAGTGGCAGGGAGCAGACCTAGTCAGAAAGTGCCACAAAAGCCACAGGGAGGAGAATTATTTGTACCTTTCAAATTAGGCTTTCTGTCCCAGCAGCTGCAACCACCTTTCCTTTGGATATTAGTGTGTTGGTTCCATAGATTATAAGCCCTCAATTCCAAGCTACTCCAGGTAATTTTTCAATGCACATAGAGTGTATAAGGAAAAGGCAATGGCACCCCACTCCAGTACTCTTGCCTGGAAAATCCCATGGACGGAGGAGCCTGGTGGGCTGCAGTCCATGGGGTCGCTAAGAGTTGGACATGACAGAGTGACTTCACTTTCACTTTTCACTTTCATGCATTGGAGAAGGAGATGCCAACCCACTCTAGTATTCTTGCCTGGAGAATCCTGGGGACAGAGAAGCCTGGTGGGCTGCCGTCTATGGGGTCGCACAGAGTCGGACACAACTGAAGGGACTTAGCAGCAGCAGCAGCAGAGTATATAGACTTCATATGTTCAAAGACATATAAAAGGCATAGTCATTGTCCTAAGGCAGCTCTCAGTCAGCTCTCAGGGAAGGTGATAGATGGGGAAAGCATGGAAAATTTTATCCTCCTTTATTTCCTTCTTAATGTCTCTTCAGATTGGATAGCCCTGTGTTCTTCTCAACCTTCTCATCGCTGGAAGAACTATTTGTCCCTGGTGATGGCAGGAAGTTGCTCTTCAGAATGACATAGAGACTGGGGACAGAGAACATGCTTAACCTTCAGAGTGTGTGATTGGATTAATCAATTCTGTGAACTTTATAACAGAAGATGCTGTGCTTCCTGATGCCCAAGGACCCATCGAAGATTTCATGACTCATCTGTTTGCTCCTTTTACCATCGGTAGATATGATTCCCACAGAGTCAGGATGTTATTCCAGAACCATGAATATGTGCCTTCAGGACCTTTGCACTTTCATATCTACAACCTCCCCATCCCTCTTAAGCAAAGAAGATTAATTGATGCTATTCCTCAAAATAGCATCATATTTAACATGGATAAACAACGAGTTCCTACTGTAGAGCACAGGGAACCCTGCTGAATGTTATGTGGCAGCCTGAATAGGAGGAGTGTTTGGGGGAGGATGGATACATGTGTGTGTATGGCTGAGTCCCTTTGCTGTTCACCTCAAACTCTCACAACATTGTTAATCAGTGATACCTCAATACAGGCTTCCCAGGTGGCACTGGTAGTAAAGAATCTGCCTGCCAATTCAGGAGACATAAAAGACATAGGTTCAAGCCCTAGGTTGGGAAGATGCCATGGAGAAGGGCATGACACCCACTGCAGTATTCTTGCCTGGAGAATCCCATGGGCAGAAGAGCTTGGCGGGCTTCAGTCCATAGGGTTGTAAAGAGTCAGACACGACTGAAGCAACTTAGCACAGCACACACTCATACTCCAATAAAAAATAAAAGTTTTTTAAAAAGCTGTAACATCATTTCCTCTTTTCTTCAGTTCAGTTCAGTCGCTCAGTGTTGTGTCCTACTCTTTGTAACCCCATGAACTACAGCACGCCAGGCCTTCCTGTCCATCACCAATTCCCGGAGCTCACTCAAACTCATGTCCATCGAGTCGGTGATGCCATCCAACCATCTCATCCGCTGTCATCCCCTTCTCCTCCTG
>NW_011494640.1:11787172-11789369 GCF_000754665.1 Bison bison bison | reverse complement strand
TGTTGAGCTTTAAGCCAACTTTTTCACTCTCTTCTTTCACTTTTATCAAGAGGCTTTTTAGTTCCTCTTCACTTTCTGCTATAAGGGTGGTTTCATCTGCATATCTGAGGTGATTCATATTTCTCCCAGCAATCTTGATTCCAGCTTGTGCTTCCTCCAGCCCAGCGTTTCTCATGATGTACTCTGCATAGAAGTTAAATAAGCAGGGTGACAATATACAGCTTTGATGTACTCCTTTTCCTATTTGGAACTCTTTTCTTATTCCCAACCAAAACTATCAGTTGCATCTTTTGGAAGAGACAGCTTCTATACTGAAAGTTCAGGGAGCTTAGGAAGGGCATCCCTCCCACTCACCATGTATTTGCTATTGGGCCAATCCATTATTAAGGACTTCAACCCCTCATTCTACCATTAGAGATAAGTGAAAATCCAGTACAATCCTCCTGGAGAGGAAATGATACAACAATATAAAATGACAGCAGCATCCTCATAGACAAGGTGTTCACAGACCCACAGATAGTTGTGCTGAAGTGGATGAGTCTATAACTCATCTGAAGCCTGTTTTTACAAATGAGGAAACTGAGACTAGAGCAGCCTAAATGTGTCCAATGTACACAGTTAATTATGATTGGGATGTGGACTTGGATCTTCTGATTCCTCACCGTTGTCCTTAGGGGAAGAAGATTAAAGTGTGTGTAGAATATATTGAGTACAAATGGATGCTAGAAAGGGGTACCAGGAAGAGAAAGGGTAGAAAATAGGAAATATGATGATGCCAAGAAGTGTTCCCATTGTCTCAGACTAATTAAAGGGTCAGTATGATTCTGGGTTTGTTATTCAAACTGTAGAACTCAGACCAGCCACCTCAGCCTTGTGGATGAGCCTGTGGTCTCAAGCCCTACCAGAGATCTTCTGAATCAGTGTCTGTATTTTAACAAGATCTCTAGGTGATTCATGTATACATTAAAGCATGAGAAGCGCTGAGCTAAGACACAGAAAGAGGAAAGGTACACAGGCAGCAACTCAGACCCACCCTGCACACTCTCCTCTGGCACTCTCCTCCTGCAGAAAACAGGACCAGTCTTTGGGCTAGCACAGCGTCTTATTATTTCAAGACCCCAATTCCCAGGGTTGTTTTTTTTTTTATATAGATCTTAATTCCTCAAAGAGGGTAAAAGGAGAGTCATGATGCTTGAATATGAGGGAGGTCACCAAAATGTTCCTGAGAAGTTGGATAAAATGTCAAGGACCTTATGGGTAAGCTAGATGTGTATGCCTATAACCTATGCCTGTAACCTAGATCCACTTTGTTTTATTTTGTTTGATCTGATGTGTTTTGTTTTGTTTGTCCATATCCACTTTGTGAAGCAAACTTGAAACTGTTTCACAGACCATCCCCTAAATGTCTTATTCTTCTTGATCTATGGTAATTTACATATAATCCTGTTTTATAGTTTTTTCAGCTAAGGACTTTCATAAGGTAGTTGCCCTAACTGGATTGTGAGCCCCTCAGAGGTAAAATATTATGTTTTATTTATTAATATATTTGGCATCATAACAATTAGTGCTTTTGATTTAATAGACAAGCAATAATGAATGGTTTAAAATAAATGAAAGATTGGAAGCAGAATGAAGGAAAATGAATAAATGAAGCAGAAAGTAAAGATTTCCATCTGGTTTCAGCTCAAATACTCTGCTGTTATTTACCTTGTAGTTTGACCTCATCACATGATCCAAGTTTCAGTTGATGATTCCGACAATAAAAATAACACTAAAGATAGGATCACAAAATTCAATGACTATTTCTTTATGATGAGAAAAAATAAAAATCTTTATTTTGCCCATAACTAGTCCAGTCATTGAGTGCAGCACTTTCCCAGCATCTTCTTTCAGGATTTGAAGTAGCTCCACTGGAATTCCATCACCTCCACTAGCTTTGTTCATGGTGATGCTTTCTAAGGCCCACTTGACTTCACATTCCAAGATGTCTGGCTCTAGGTCAGTGTCACACCAACGTGATTATCTGGGTCATGAAGGTCTTTTTTGTACAGTTCTTCTGCATATTCTTGCCACCTCTTCTTAATATCTTCTGCTTCTGTTAGGTCCATACCATTTCTGTCCTTTATCGAGCCCATCTTTGCATGAAATGTTCCCTTGGTATCTCTAATTTTCTTGAAGAGATCTCTAGTCTTTCCCA
>NW_011494640.1:11786901-11787072 GCF_000754665.1 Bison bison bison | reverse complement strand
TAAGCCAACTTTTTCACTCTCTTCTTTCACTTTTATCAAGAGGCTTTTTAGTTCCTCTTCACTTTCTGCTATAAGGGTGGTTTCATCTGCATATCTGAGGTGATTCATATTTCTCCCAGCAATCTTGATTCCAGCTTGTGCTTCCTCCAGCCCAGCGTTTCTCATGATGTA
>NW_011494640.1:11785672-11786801 GCF_000754665.1 Bison bison bison | reverse complement strand
CTCCATCTTTGGCTGCAAAGAATATAATCAATCTGATTTTGGTGTTGACCATCTGGTGATGTCCATGTATAGAGTCTTCTCTTGTGTTGTTGGAAGAGGGTGTTTGCTATGACCAGTGCATTCTCTTGGCAAAACTCTATTAATCTTTGCCCTGCTTCATTCCGTATTCCAAAGCCAAATTTGCCTGTTACTCCAGGTGTTTCTTGACTTCCTACTTTTGCATTCCAGTCCCCTATAATGAAAAGGACATCTTTTTGGGGTGTTAGTTCTGAAAGGTCCTGTAGGTCTTCACAGAACCATTCAACTTCAGCTTCTTCAGCGTTACTGGTTGGGGCATAGACTTGGATTACTGTGATATTGAATGGTTTGCCTTGGAAATGAACAGAGGTCATTCTGTCGTTTTTGATATTGCACCCAAGTACCGCATTTCAGACTCTTTTGTTGACCATGATGACTACTCCATTTCTTCTGAGGGATTCCTGCCCACAGTAGTAGATATAATGGTCATCTGAGTTAAATTCACCCATTCCAGTCCATTTTAGTTTGCTGATTCCTAGAATGTTGACATTCACTCTTGCCATCTCTTGTTTGACCACTTCCAATTTGCCTTGATTCGTGGAGCTGATATTCCAGGTTCCTATGGAATATTGCTCTTTACAGCATTGGACCTTGCTTCTATCACCAGTCACATCCACAGCTAGGTATTGTTTTTTCTTTGGCTCCATCCCTTCATTCTTTCTGCAGTTATTTCTCCACTGAACTCCAGTAGCATATAGGGCACCTACTGACCTGGGGAGTTCCTCTTTCAGTATCCTATCATTTTACCTTTTCATATTGTTCATGGGGTTCTCAAGGCAAGAATACTGAAGTGGTTTGCCATTCCCTTCTCCAGTGGACCACATGGCCACAGGACTGGAAAAGGTCAGTTTTCACTCCAATCCCAAAGAAAGGCAATGCCAAAGAATGCTCTAACTACTGCACAATTGCACTCTTCTCACATGCTAGTAAAGTAATGCTCAAAATTCTCCAAGTCAGGCTTCAGCAATACATGAACCATGAACCTCCTGATGTTCAAGCTGGTTTTAGAAAAGGCAGAGGAACCAGAGATCAAATTGCCAACATCTGTTGG
>NW_011494640.1:11785087-11785572 GCF_000754665.1 Bison bison bison | reverse complement strand
CATACCATTTCTGTCCTTTATCGAGCCCATCTTTGCATGAAATGTTCCCTTGGTATCTCTAATTTTCTTGAAGAGATCTCTAGTCTTTCCCATTCTGTTGTTTTCCTCTATTTCTTTGCATTGATCACTGAGGAGGCTTTCTTATCTCTTCTTGCTATTCTTTGGAACTCTGCGTTCAGATGTTTATATCTTTCCTTTTGTCCTTTGCTTTTGGCTTCTCTTCTTTTCACAGCTATTTGTAAGGCCTCCCCAGACAGCCACTTTGCTTTTTTTGCATTTCTTTTCCATGGGGATGATCTTGATCCCTGTCTCCTGTACAATGTCACGAACCTCAGTCCATAGTTCATCAGGCGCTCTATCTGTCTGATCTAGGCCCTTAAATCTATTTCTCACTTCCACTGTATAATCATAAGGGATGTGATTTAGGTCATACCTGAACGGTCTAGTGGTTTTCCCTACTTTCTTCAATTTAAGTCTGAATTTGG
>NW_011494640.1:11783892-11784987 GCF_000754665.1 Bison bison bison | reverse complement strand
CCACAGGACTGGAAAAGGTCAGTTTTCACTCCAATCCCAAAGAAAGGCAATGCCAAAGAATGCTCTAACTACTGCACAATTGCACTCTTCTCACATGCTAGTAAAGTAATGCTCAAAATTCTCCAAGTCAGGCTTCAGCAATACATGAACCATGAACCTCCTGATGTTCAAGCTGGTTTTAGAAAAGGCAGAGGAACCAGAGATCAAATTGCCAACATCTGTTGGATCATCAAAAAAGCAAGAGAGTTCCAGAAAAACATCTATTTCTGCTTTATTGACTATGCCGAAGCCTCTGACTGTGTGGATCCCAATAAACTGTGGAAAATTCTGAAAGAGATGGGAATACCAGACTACCTGACCTGCCTCTTGAGAAATCTGTATGCAGGTCAGGAAGCAACAGTTAGAACTGGACATGGAACAACAGACTGGTTCAAATAGGAAATGGAGTGCATCAAGGCTGTATATTATCACCCTGTTTATTTAACTTATATGCAGAGTACATCATGAGAAACGCTGGACTGGAAGAAACACAAGCTGGAATCAAGATTGCCGGGAGAAATATCAATAACCTCAGATATGCAGATGACACCACCCTTATGGCAGAAAGTGAAGAGGAACTAAAGAGCCTCTTGATGAAAGTGAAAGTGGAGAGTGAAAAAGTTGGCTTAAAGCTCAACATTCAGAAAATGAAGATCATGGTATCTGGTCCCATCACTTCATGGGAAATAGATGGGGAAACAGTGGAAACAGTGTCAGACTTTAATTTTTGTGGCTCCAAAATCACTACAGATGGTGACTGCAGCCATGAAATTAAAAGACGCTTACTCCTTGGAAGGAAAGTTATGACTAACCTAGATAGTATATTCAAAAGCAGAGACATTACTTTCCCAACAAAGGTCCGTCTAGTCAGGGCTATGGTTTTTCCTGTGGTCATGTATGGATGTGAGAGTTGGACTGTGAAGAAGGCTGAGCGCCGAAGAATTGATGCTTTTGACCTGTGGTGTTGGAGAAGACTCTTGAGAGTCCCTTGGACTGCAAGGAGATCCAACCAGTCCATTCTGAAGGAGATTAGCCCTGGGATTTCTTTGGAAGGAA
>NW_011494640.1:11782292-11783676 GCF_000754665.1 Bison bison bison | reverse complement strand
AAATTTCTTTGGAAGGAATGATGCTAAAGCTGAAACTCCAGTACTTTGGCCACCTGATGTGAAGAGTTGACTCATTGGAAAAGACTCTGATGCTGGGAGGGATTGGGGGCTGGAGGAGAAGGGGACAACAGAGGATGAGATGGCTGGATGGCATCACTGACTCGATGGACGTGAGTCTCAGTGAACTCTGGGAGTTGGTGGTGGACAGGGAGGCCTGGCGTGCTGCTATTCATGGGGTCACAAAGAGTCGGACATGACTGAGCAACTGAACTGAACTGAATCCAGTCATTCTCCTGAAGCATCATCATTGGACTTATCAGAGAAACAAATTAACTTAGTACCCTATACAGGAGACGTGGGTTTGATCCCTGGGTCAGGAAGTGAATGGCTACATACTCTAGTATTGTTGCCTGGAGAATTCCTTGAACAGAGGAGCTTGGCAGGCTACAGTCCAACGGGTCACAAAGAGTCAGACAGGACTGAAGAAACTGAGCATGCACGCACCCTTAAATAAACATCTTGTACTCTTACCTCCATCTCAAGGTCTGCTTTCTAAAGAACTCTACTAGCACCCTGAGAGAGTGATTCTTGTTCTACTGAAGGCTGCTTGCCTTGTTGTTTTTCCAGGCTGATATAACTCATAGTCTGATCTCTCTAAGTTTTGTCAGTGATTGTCAGTAGCCTCTAGTGCATTAAGTCTCCTTTCACTTTCCCCAGAAACATGCTTTTTTCTGCCATGTTTTTCATCAGCCTCAGGCCTGGGAGTCCAACAAGGTAATTGGTAAAATACAGGCATGAAATATTCAAAGTCCCAATAAGTTCTCTCTCAAAGCATCATATATAAATTCTTAGGGAAGAACTCTGATTGGTCCAGCTTGGATCACATGCCCATCCCTAAGCCATCACTAAGAGGATGGAGTACCATGACTGATCAAACTCAGGATGCTGAGTTTGATCCTATGGTTACAGGTGGGGAGGTACCACAATTACCAGCCTCAACACAGACGTATAAAATGGGGAAGAGGCAGTCCTCAAAGCAAGGTATGGTGGTGTGACCAGAAGAAAGAGGGAGTGGGATGCTGAACATACGAAAACCAGAAATACGTGTTTCCTTATGACACATTCCCTGTTTTTAAGAAGTTCAATATTTTATTACTGAGTTATATATAAAGACATGCTGCTGCTGCTGCTAAGTAGCTTCAGTTGTGTCCGACTCTGTGCGACCCCAGAGATGGCAGCCCACCAGGCTCCCCCGTCCCTGGGATTCTCCAGGCAAGAACACTGGAGTGGGTTGCCATTTCCTTCTCCAATGCAGGAAAGTGAAAAGTGAAGTCGCTCAGTCATGTCCTATTCTTCACGACCCCATGGACTGCAGTCCACCAGG
>NW_011494640.1:11741664-11781374 GCF_000754665.1 Bison bison bison | reverse complement strand
AGTCAAAGCTGTGGTTTTTCCAGTAGTCATGTATGGATGTGAGAGCTGGACTGTGAAGAAGGCTGAGCGCTGAAAAATTGATGCTTTTGAACTGTGGTGTTGGAGAAGACTCTTGAGAGTCCCTTGGACAGCAAGGAGATCCAACCAGTGAATCCTAAAGGAAATAAGTCCTGAATACTCATTGGAAGGACTGATCCTGAAGCTGAAGCTCAAATATTTTGGCCACCTGATGCAAAGAACTGATTCATTGGAAAAGATCCTGATGCTGGGAAAGATTGAAGGCTGGAGGAGGAGGGGACGACAGAGGATGAGATGGTTGGATGGTATCACCAACTCAATGGACATGAGTTTGAGTAAACTCTGGGAGTTGGCGATGGACAGGGAAGCCTGGCATGCTGCAGTCCATGGGGTCACAAAGAGTTGGACATGACCGAGCGACTGAACTGAATATGTAAGATTACCATATGTGAAGTTTATCAAATGAGTCTATTCATTCTGTGAAAAATGCCTTTTTAATGCACATAAATTATGTGTGAAGTGAAGTGAAAGTCACTCAGTAGGGCCCAACTTTTTGCAACCCCATGGACTAAACAGTCCATGGAATTTTCCATGCCAGAATACTGGAGTGGGTAGCCTTTCCCTTCTCCAGGGGATCTTCCCAGCCCAGGGGTCGAACCCAGGTCTTCTGCATTGCAAATTATGTGTATGTGTATGATACATATTCACATGTATTATCACATATTTTGTATATCATATATCACATGTACTTACATATGCTGAGAAGGCATTTTTCACACAATGGACAGACTTAAAAGTGAGCATTTTACATTATGCTGAATTCTGTGCTCCAACCATTTCAATTAGAATACAGTCACAGTGTATACATTAAACATACACATTTTTTAAATTAAACATTTAGTTTTGCTCTGAGTGAAAATGAATAGAAATATAAAACACAAAATCAGAAACTCTACTCATTATTTTTTTGCATGTAATTTTCTTTGAATAATATAAGCCTCATTGGGATCAAATCTTAAACTCAATAAATAGAAGACACAAATCATGCCTGGCTCACTCTGTTCAGTATCTACTAAATCACCAAAGAGGCTCAGATTGGCACTGCAGTCTTATTTTTATTTTCCTAGAGATGCAGGAAGCCTGAAGGTTAAAGCACAAAATTGCTTCCACCAATCTCATGAATTTTGAAACGCTTCCTGCACGGTGCTGATTTCACATTGCAGAACCGGCCTTAACCCTGACTCTCCTGCTACCATGGCAACCTGTTGGTTCAGAATGAACTGAATTGTGGGATTATCACTAAGGGGGAGGGCGAGGGGAGTTCGGCTTTATTTATTAAGCCAGTTCACTGTGTAATACTTATGAATGGGAAGACCAAGAAAAAGTAATTCTGTTGTTTCTTTTAAAGTCTATGTTATATATTTAAACACACCATGGCTATTAAATATTTGTATTAAGTCTATAGAGGTTAGTTTATCATTGTATCATCAGTGGGATGTAGAGAACAAATGAAATCAAAATTAAAGTCTTAATTATCTCATTGAAGATTCATTTTATAAAAGATGGGATTTGGGCAATGTGAAGAAAGGACAATAAATGAAATTAGAACTTGATCCTGTCAGTTTTCCCTGCCCATATTGGGTAACTTTAGCATGATTTGCAATGTTAAGCTTAAAATAAACCTGAAGTGTTGGTTCATACCACCCACAGACTTCTGAACATTCCAATTCCTATGAAATGGCCTCAGTTAAATTGGAACCCATGACAGATGGAATCAGAACTTGTTGCCTCACCACAAATCACTTTCCCAAAATAGCAGCAGCATGAGAAATAAAGCTGTTTGTAAATGGAGTAAAAGCCTTTCACAATGTGGTCTGTTTCTATGGAAATATACATATCCTTTCTATCCTTCTCTACATAATGTCTAATACTAGGATTTACACATTGCAGATGGCTAATAATAGTTGTTGATAATTAATTGGGAAATTCTACCTTACATATTTCACAACTACTTTGTTCCCCCCATGGTAAAACCACTTCACCCACATTACTGATAAAGCCTCACAATAACCTTATAAGGTAAGTATAATCCCTACCTTAGATCCAGCTAGATTAAGTGCCTGCTCAAATAAATCACGAAGCTAGAATTTTAGTCAGTTTTGTTTTTTGTTTTGTTTCGTTTATTATCTCCAAAGCCTCTTCTCCAAGTAAATGTTCCAATCCATCAGGTCAGAGGAACTTTCTGGAATTGAAGTCTGAAAGTCAAAGTCTTTGAGCTATGATACAGGAATTGATATGCCAGTCAACATTAGAAAGGCTAAGCTATTACATGGTGGTCCAAATGCACCGTGTAATACATGTGTGAGAACTTAACTGTTTAAAATAGCAAACTCGTGAGTGTTTCTAGATTCTCAGGATTAGAAAATGGCCAGTTAAAAAGGGATACCAGTGTGGGGAGCTACAGTTGGGTTCAAACTCAAATTAAGGTAAATAGTAAATTAGATACTCTTTAAAGCATAAACCATGGTACTATTCTGGGATTTCAGATGTTCTGAAAGCACCAAGGCTAAAGAAGCCCTGAGATGACCATGTGGGAGGAACAGTAAGCACTTCTTTTTTCTATTAAGCTGAGATGAGGTTATAAAAGGTACATATTTCATAAAGCACAAGATAGCAAAGAGGAAGTATGCTCGATTACACCTTCTCATTTACTCAGTGCATATTTACTGAGCAGCTCACAGGAAAGAGCCATGGATTGGGCATTATAGAAGACACGGAGAGGGTATTCAGAGCAAGTTTCTGACTTCAAAGAGTTTATAATTTAACAGGTGAAACAGGTCAAGATGAATAGCCATAGCTATGTAGCAAGACCAAGAAAAAAAAAATGTTGCAACAAAGGTAAAAGAAAATCACTGTGAAAGCAGAGAAAAAGGAGCAATCAATGCACTCTTGATGGAGGTGGCAGCACGCACACTAAATGCTGAAAAGCAACAAAATGTTAAAGGAGTCCAGCAGGCTGAAGAAGCGAAAGCATTGACATATGAAGATGTGCTGGAGCAACAGGAAGTACCAGTGTGGCTCTTACATCACTATGTCTTAGCACAGATTTTAGAGCCCAACTTCACCAAGACCTTTCACCCCATCATCCACTGCTCCCCGTGACATCTAAAGTCACAACAGTGATAATGATTTAATAAAAGGAAATCCAGGGGGGGAAAGTCTGATAAAATAACAAGCCTCAAGGAGTAAACAATACGTTTTGACTTGAAAAAGTCCTGAGACTAGAGAGCAAAGTGGAGGTAGGCATATGTAAATGATATGGAAATTACCTATAAATACACATGTGGCTTTGACCCTCCAGAAAAAAGAAAAAAAAAAAAACTTGCTGATGATTGCTATAAAAACTCTTTAAAAGGTAGACACTGTCTGAACACTTGCAGACAAATTGTCATCTTTGTTCCAAATCAAAAGGCTTAAACTCTCCAAGAAAAATTCCTCTGGCTTTTCAGTCGTTGGTTCTTTTCACCCTTCAGAAGTTCCCTGATCAAAGCCCATGGGACTTCCTAGCCTTCCAGCTGTCAGGAAGAATAGCAGCAGCATAAATGTCATTAGCTGTAGAGGCTACATATTTGGGTTGGTATAACTTATTATATATAAAGGACAGAAATTGTATGGACCTAACAGAAGCAGAAGATATTAAGAAGAGGTGGCAAGAATACACAGAAGAACTATACAAAAAGATCTTCATGACCAAGATAATCATGATGGTGTGATCACTCACCTAGAGCCAGACATCCTGAAATGTGAAGTCAAGTGGGCCTTAAAAAGCATCACTAGGAACAAAGTTAGTGAAGGTGATGGAATTCCAGTTGAGCTATTTCAAATCCTGAAAGATGATTCTGTGCAAGTGCCAGCAAATTTGGAAAACTCATCGGTGGCCACAGGACTGGAAAAGGTCAGTTTTCATTCCAATCCCAAAGAAAGGCAATGCCAAAGAATGCTCTAACTACTGCATGGTTGCACTCATCTCACATGCTAGTAAAGTAATGCTCAAAATTCTCCAAGTCAGGCTTCAGCAATACGTGAACCGTGAACTTCCAGATGTTCAAGGTAGTTTTAGAAAAGGCAGAGGAACCAGAGATCAAATTGCCAACATCTGTTGGATCATCAAAAAAGCAAGAGAGTTCCAGAAAAACATCTATTTCTGCTTTATTGACTATGGCAAAGCCTTGGACTGTGTGGATCACAATAAACTGTGGAAGATTCTGAAAGAGATGGGAATACCAGACCACCTGACCTGCCTCTTGAGGAACCTGTACACAGGTCAGGAAGCAACAGTTAAAACTGGGCATGGAACAACAGACTGGTTCCAAATAGGAAATGGAGTACGTCAAGGCTGTATATTGTCACCCTGCTTAATTAACTTCTATGCAGAGTACATCATGAGAAAGGCTGGGCTGGATAAAGCACAAGCTGGAATCAAGATTTCTGGGAGAAATCTCAATAACCTCAGATATGCAGATGACACCACCCTTATGGCAGAAAGGGAAGAAAAACTAAAGAGCCTCTTGATGAAAGTGAAAGAGGAGAGTGAAAAAGTTGGCTTAAAGTTCAACACTCAGAAAACTAAGATCATGGCATCCAGTCCTATCACTTCATGGCAAATAGATGGGGAAACAGTGGAAACAGTGGCTGACTTTATTTTGGGGGTTCCAAAATCACTGCAGATGGTGATTGCAGCCATGAAATTAAAAGATGCTTGCTCCTTGGAAGGAAAGTTATGACCAACCTAGATAGCATATTCAAAAGCAGAGACATTACTTTGCCAACAAAGGTCCATCTAGTCAACCAGTGGTCATATATTGATGTGAGAGTTGGACTGTGAAGAAAGCTGAGCGCTGAAGAATTGATGCTTTTGAACTGTGGTGTTGGAGAAGACTCTCGAGAGTCCCTGGACTGCAAGGAGATCCAACCAGCCCATTCTAAAGGAGATCAGTCCTGGGTGTTCATGGAAGGACTGATGCTGAAGCTGAAACTCCAATACCTTGGCCACCTGATGCAAATGACTCATTTGAACAGACCCTGATGCTGGGAAATCTGAAGGTGGGAGGAGAAGGGGACGACAGAGGATGAGATGGTTGGATGGCATCATTGACTCAGTGGACATGAATCTGGGTAAACTCCGGGAGTTGGTGATGGACAGGGAGACCTGGCATGCTGCGGTTCATGGGGTCACAAAGAGTTGGACACGACACTGAGCAACTAAACTGAACTGAACTGAAATAAGGGGTGACTTGGAAACTTTGTATGAAGGGCATCATCAGCTTTGTCTTGAGTGCGTGCATGCATGCTCAGTCACTTTGGTCTTGTGTGACTCTTTGCGACCCTATGAATTATAGCCCGCCAGGCTCCTGTGTCCAAAGGATTCTCCAGGCAAGGATACTAAGGTGGGTTGTCATGCCCTCTCCAGGGCAGCTTCGTCTTAACTGTCCTCAAAATGTGTAGGTTCGAGAGGCTGTGAGTGTTGAGGGGAGGGAAGACTTGATAGATGGTGGTCTTGACAACAGATACGGATTTCTGGGCCATCTGACTCCTGATGGAGGCATGGACTCCTACAAAGGGGAGTCCATAGGGCAGTCATAGTGCGCTCTTCCAGCAGCGGCCTGCAGAGGGCACTGGTGAGGAGGGCTCAAGCTACTTCCTGACTTCTGCTGAAAAGAGGCTTCTGGGCAGGAAAAAGGGCAATGTTGCCCTAATCTCAATTAGTTTGTCATCCACTTCCTTGAAATACACTTAGAGCTTAATTTCTTATGCTAGTAAGCAGTGTACTGAAACACTTATGAAAAAATATCTTTGGATCAGAAATAAATACATTTGATGACTCAATAGCTGGGGAATATGGTGATGCTGCAAAAGGGCAAAGATGCTTGCTGACTGGTGTCTGAGAGAAGTCACGCAGAGTACATATATCCCAAATTAAAATATCTCCCCAACTGCTAATCATGGTGCCAGAAATGTCACCGTTAGAGAATCGGGGAATCTCAAGCGTAACTGAGACTGAGAAAAAGCAACATGGTCCCACAGAATGAATGCAGGATTTGGCATCCCACTGATCTGTGTGTAAACCCCAGCCCAGGGCCTCATCAGCTGTGTCATGTCAGTTAACTTGCTCTAATTTTCAAACCTCCCCGTAGATTATTCACACACCACGGGGAGGGCAAGTTTCTGTTGGGTGGAGACAGGTGTCAAGGTCACATTTCTGCTTGGGGTGACCATGGAAAGATTGTTGATTTAGGACACAAGGAGTGGCTGGCTGCATGAAACAGAAAATTGAAGAAAATGTTTAATGGGTAGATGACATATGTGGACATCTGCAAAGAATGGTGTATAAATATGCACTTAGACTTTAAGCCCCACAAATATCCTAGATCTCTGCATAATCTTCAATTCATAGTATTTCACTGTGAGGTATTTGAATAAAAAGCACTTATTAGAAAGAGACACTGTAGAGACAATTCACCTCTAAGCTCTCTTCCACTTACAGATTTTAGAATTCATTGAGAGTGTATGATAATTGAACAGAAAAGAGTCTGGGCAAAGTTATAAAACAGGAAAACGAAAGTTCAGTGTTTATCCAAAGGTATGCAGGACCCTCTTAGTGTGTTTTGACCATTCAAGGATTTCCTCTCCACCCTCCCTTCCTCGTAGCTCAGATGGTAAAGAATCTGTCTGCAATGCAAGAGACCAGGATTTGATCTCTGGGTCAGAAAGATCCCCTCGAGAAGGAAATGGCAACCCACTCCAGTATTCTTGCCTGGAAAATCCCATGGACAGAGGAGCCTGGTGGGCTACAGTCAACGGGGCCGCGAATAGTAAGGCATGACATAGTGACTAAATCAGCACTCCATCCCTCACACACACACACACACACACACACACAGATGCCCTCTCATGGAAATGACCCACACTGAGATGCATAAACCTCTCACCACCCCACCACCAGTGCCCCAACCGTCAGCTGAAAGACCATTCCCAGAGAGGCAGTGCAGTGGAGTTAGGTTAGGAACACAGGCTTTGGCAACTCATGACACTGGGTGATTTGGGGGCAACTATTTAACCCTTCTGAGTTTTGCTTTTTCTGATGTAAAAGGGGATAGTAAGAGGCCCTTGACAGTGATACAGCACAGACTGAATGGGGTAAAGTGTTTAGTCTTGTGCCCAGTGCACAATAAATATTCAATAAATAGTAACTGTGATTTATTTCCTTGTTTTTTTATGAGCACTGCTGTTCTGTTGCTCTATATATTTTCTTGCTGCTGCTGTTGTTGATTCCCTGTTGATATGTCAGGATGCTGATAGCATCAACCCCTGAAGTAATGCACATTATAACAATTCTGTACAGCCTCACCCACTCTGGATTTTCTCCAGCCCACGGACACAGAGAGAAGGCAGCTGATGTATTCTCCACTGTGCCTGTGCCATTCACTTATCTAACAGTCAGTTTGGGGGTCCTTTGGCCCCTCTCACACCATACAAAAGAGTAGGAGTTTTGTCTTCAGGGGAGCAGGGTAAGCTGAAAATAGGCAGATTGTTTCCGAGTCTAGTTGTTTCCAATTGCCCTATGCCCATCTCTTCTTCAGTGCTTAAACTTCTTTTTAAGTTTTTTCAAAACTTAAATGTTTTTATTTACAAAAGTCAAGGGTAAAAGGTATAAATAGAAATTATTCCATAATCACAAAAAAACTAAAGGCAAGCTCTAGGTAGTGAGCTGCTAGAGGATATTGCATTCTACAAATGTATAAGGTGATCGTGTATTTCCATTCATTATTTCTTACCTGGATTGATTGTGGAAGGAAATAATTTTCTCCTTTAGCTCCATACTGCTTGATCCACAGCCATTGCCTCTGGATTTCCAGAATGAATAACCCAAAGTTGTCCAGAAATAACGTTTATTAAGCAACAATAAAACACACAATAGAAAAGGCCTTATAAGTAAAACTATATATTTATAATGCTTTATTTTTTTTTGCTCCAGTACTCCACAAAACACTACAGACAGTAACAAAATAATTCAGTAAATATTAAAAACTTTCAAGAGACTTGTAGGACACTCTATCATATGTGAGCATCAACAATGCCACGGCTATTAGATACACTATTAAACACTATCATAGATATCTTTCTTGAATTAGGGCTATGATTAATATTTTTATTCAGAAGTCATAACATTTACACACACCCATACACAAGAGAACAGTTCAGAGTAAGTGAAGCAGACACTCCAGTGAAATGGAATCATCTGCCTGTACAGCATTTAAAGGTATTACAGTGTTAACAAGAGAGAAGTCAACACACTAAAGAGAAATATTGGGGTTTGCTTGGGATGGGAGGGGTGAAAATAGGGCAATCAATGAAAGCTGCTTACATATTTTCCATTGCTCTCTTAGCAATGTGCTCCCTTCCCTTTTCTGCCTTTTCTTGGTTGAGGTATTCCAGCACTTTCACTAACAGATCTTCATCCAAGTACGGTCTGTTGGGAGTATCATCACTCTTCGGGGTCCCTACAGGGAGCCTTTTGCTTACCGAGGCCAGTTTGTCAGTCTCCTGAGAGCTGTGTTGACTCAAATGCTCTTTGAGGGCCTGCTCAATTTGGTTCTCATCCTGTCGATCATCTTCAGTTGAGCCTTGACTGGGAACTCGCTTCGCTGGGTTGGCATTCATGATCTCAGGGTATTTAACCAGCATCCTGGCCAAGTACTCTCCTAATTCTTGATCCTTGTCATTCAGGTTCTCATATGCCATCTGTCTATTTTCAACATCTGGCATCCAGACAGCTTTGGGGAGCTGGTTAGCTTTAGATCTTCCAGGACCATAGGGCAGTCTTGACAGAACTTTCTCTCGGTTATACTGATTGGGAAAATATGGAGGCTTTGGATTTGCAGCACTCTCCATCCCTAAAAGATTTAGAATGTCCTCCACACTGAGCCCCTCCGGTAGGGCCTCTGCCACAGCATGACCAGGTGCTTTGGGGTAGCCATTCTTGGAGAGCATCTTATTTTGGAACAGATCTGGATGGTCTAAGTCAACCTCTGAGATGTCTTCAGGTTCAACAGGAATCTCAAGTTCCTGCTCTGGTTCCACTGGCTTCTCTCCAGTTTTGAGCATGTCAATCAAGTCTTCAGGGGGTATCTGTAAATTCCTAGAGATTTCAATCAGCTGATAAATAGATTGAGGATCAAGTGGTTTCTCAAAGAGCCTGATTGCTCTTTCCCCGGTTTGCCCATTCTGGGACCTCCCACTTCCCGCAGCATTCACTAACCTTTTCAGATAGGTAATTACTTTGGAGACATCATCTGAGAGTTGGTCTTTACTCTCTTTCCGGAGATCTTCATCTTGGAGGCCCAGCTGCCCGGAACGCTTCATTTCATCATTGATTTGCTCAGTTTTGTCTGCATTCTCTTTGCTGTCTCTTACCTCTTCCTGGGTTTGACTCTCTATTTTTTCCTCTACTGGGTTCCAATCTTCTCCCCCAACCACGTCTTCATAGGCAATGTTATTAGCCTTGTAGATATCATCTTCATCATCTGTGTAAAGTTTTTGCTCCTCATCAGCCCTCTCACGCTTTTGGCTGTTTGGTCCCGTCAGTTTCCCCAGCTCTTGGAAGACAGATTCCAAGGTAGCAAGATTTTGAGGAGTATATTGTTCCTCCACTATTTCATTTGTGCGTTTGAAGGGGTTGTCCCTGGAATTCTCTTCATACATAGGAGGGAATCTCATGTGCTTGAGCTTTCTCTCTGCCCACTGCTGAGTCTCATAATCATCAGGCATGTCCATTGGAAAGTTCTTTTCTGAATTCAAAGTATAAGGCTTGTTTTCCTTTGGGGCAGACTGGGGCTCATTTTCAGCCTGTCTCAAAGCTTCAGCTATTATCTTCATCCATTCATCTTCACTCAGGGAATCCCTCGAACTTTCTGGCAAGTCACCATTTTCTTTTTGCTGAAGGGGAACAGAAACACCTTGGTAGGGGTTGTAGTCTGGGCTGCTTTCTTCTTTGTGAGCTTGTTGTCGGAGCTTTTCTATGTACTCCAAAGCCCTGATCATTTCAGGACTGGGAAACCTTTGGACATTTTCCAATCTGAGATCTGGTTCCTTCTGAAGCAGCTGGTTTCTCTGAAATGAAGCAGCTTCCGCTTCAGAGAGGAGGAAAATTAAAGGGATGAGAGACAGGACTGCTCCAAGCCAGTGAGTCTTAGCTTCTGCCATGTTTGAAAGATTTCCTTAAAGCATAGAAAACATGAGTTAACACAAATGAAACTGACTATTTGACTCTATAGCAAAAAAAGTAATTAATCATTGAGGGGAAAAAGAACATAGTAGAGATTACTCCACATTAATTTAGGATGACTCTTTTTGAAAACTATAAATGTTTCACACACAATCTTCACAAGCTAACCACAGGAATCTTTAGCAAAATTGTTGCCCGTTTTGCATCAAATTTATATGGCATTCTTTTGGTTAAAATAATAGCAAAAACACTGATATGAGGTTTCTCAAGTATGATTTTTTAACTGATAAGACATGTTTTGTTTTAGTATACATTATTTCTGTTAAATAAAGATTTTTCCAAGATGAGTTTTAGTTATTTGTACAGCATTTATATTGAAATCACTGGCAGAAAAATTAGATGGCTCAATTTAAAACATGCATGTGCACACACATAGAGAGTTATATCCTTATCAAAAACCATTGGTTTAATTACTGACCTATCCATCTAATTTGTTGTAGAAACACAACAAAGGTGACATTACTATATAAGATGAAGTTATATTCCATGTTAATGTCAATCATACTGAATTCTCTTGTGGATGAGTCTCATTCATACATATTTTCAGAAATAACTTGTCCTTTAGTCTGATACCAAATCATATTACTAATTTTGGAAGGTCTGTACCTTAATGACCTCCAGAATATGGGTCTTCTCAAGTCCAAGCTAGTTGGCAAACTTAACAAAGTTTTTTTATTTTTAATATCCTCAAAGCAGTATTTATTTACTCAATGAATTCCAAAATATTGAATTTAGAAGTCTGGTATTTTATAATCATTCACCTTGATTGATGTAATAGCACACAGGGTACTATTAGGATACACAAGCACAATAGTCAGAATTGAAAAAAAAAAGAAAATCCATGATATCCAGTGATATTTATTTCAGTGTAAATGTACCAATGTACCAAAATATAAACTGTTTTAAAACATCTGTGCCCCATATTTCTTCTAATAATTTTACTGTGACTGTCTTGTAAAATGCAATCATGATTATATTTTCCTCAGTCCTCAAGAGATATAGTAAATAATAACAGATGCTACAGAGAGAACATAAGTTTTCTGAACCAGTCTATTTCTGAACTTGTAAGTGTTCAAATTCAGCTTGACTCTGTGTCTATTTGGGTGTGGACCTATGAAATCTCAAATGACTCATTCTGTTAGAAAATTTTAAAATAATCACTATGTAATTCCCGATTAAGAAAAATGCATCCAGTGTATTGAATTCTTCCATTTAAAATTTTTCATTCATTCTTTTTCTTCAAGGCCTTATAGTAAGAGGATTAGTTTTTACATGTTTTACATTTGGCATTGCTAACATTGAAATCTATTTTAATATGTGCAATTTTGTTACAAATAAAGTAAAGGAATTTTATGTTTGCTCATGATATCTTAACTGAATTATGGTTTTGTGATATATAAGTTAAGTTATTGGATATCATTATCTGTTAGCTTAGACATCAATTGTAGAAAATATCATTGTTCACTAGATCATATTGATATTTAAGTAATATTTTCAGTTTCTAGAATCTAAAAATGTTGTACTTACAGAAATTTCTTTAGTACAGACTTATTTATTAAAATGATTATTTAAATTAATTTTTAAAATATGCACTTACATTAATTTGGCTACTTAATTTACTGAAGGGAAAATATTTAAAGGCATGTCAGAGAAAACTTCTAAAATACTTACTATGAATCAATATTTACTAGAGCAAATTGTATTTATAACTTATTAGGCTTAAATAAAAGTACATTATGCATTCTTCTTTATATTATTTCAGGATTAGTTTAGATTTGAAAATCAACTTTCCACATTGGCATTTGGACTAGCAATTTTAAGAATCTTAGTGAATGTATATTCTTTGAAACCATTACCCTGAAGTATCCTTAACCCAGTTATATGCTAGGTTATGTGCTGATCTTTAAAATCATTATTTTGTAGGTGAACTTTGCTGTGGTGTTGGGGCAGAATATTCATGCAGTTATTTAAACCACAGGCCTACCAAGAGCTACCGTTTGGTCATTTACTCAGATTCAGTTTGGGTGACATAGTTATTACCTTTGACTAAGACTCAAGGGATTTTTTTAGGTGAACTGGTAGCAGCTTATCTAAATAGTGAAGGTGGTTTTAACAGTTCTGATGTTCTATGTAGAGTTTGAACCTAAAAACCTTATACGTTAAAATGTCTTTTCTATTGAAATTATACTAGAGCATTGACAAATGCAACTGGATTTATCAAATTTGAGCAATTCAATTAGTTAGGATACAGGAAAAAGAAACACTTGTGCCATTCAAAATATTTAGCAAAATGTTGTACAACCTCTTTCAACCAAAGCATAATAATAAATAATTTATATGATTATAAATGTTTCCTCATACATCTCAGTTATCTCTTTGTAATCCATGGTCATATCCAACCTAAAACCCAAGATAATATTTCCCCCTGAATAAACGAAGAAGCTTGTTCTAGTCTTACTTTGCTAGGACCAAAATTAGTAAACAATAATGTAAGCCCTTTCAGAGCATACCAATTGAGAAAATAATATTATACAGTTAGTTAAATTTGAGCTCTTGCAAAGTAAATGTCAAAGAAAAAACAAGCAAACAAACAAACCTAGCTCCAAAATTGGTTACTTCTATCACCGGAACCTGTTTAACAGTCTTTGAATCATCGGACACCTGCTGTTAAGAATATTAAGTATATAAATTGTATCCCTGTCCTTGTATCTGGTCCTTAGGGGAAGAAACAATAAACTAAGGAAAGAAACAAAATGTCAGGCTTGGTTAACTTTACATTAATAATGTGTATTGACACAAATATCCTTAACTTTTTCATGTTCTTATATATGATTATCTAAATAACACAATGGTTAATAAATACCTGACAGCAAGCAGTGTAAATCACAGATGCAATCATGCATATATATGTACATATATACAGTGTCCTTAGGTTGCCAGATGAGCAGCAGGTTGCCGATCAGTTATTCTATAGATATAAGCTTGCCAAATGGTCTTTTTCTTCTTAGCTAGGAATTAAGGAGAGAATACGCAGTTTAGAACTTTCCAGTAAGTAGAAGGGAAAAGCAGTCTTACCTCTTATTTATATGGCAGAGGAAGTCCACAGCATGTTCCTCCTGGTCCGCGGCTTGAGCTGCTCGGACCGTTTCAGCACCCGGACAGCTCCTCGGCTTATAGAGAGCCGCCGCGCCTGACTCCGCACTGCCACACTGACGTCACCCACTCAGCCACAAACCGGAGCACAGGCGAGCTTTTTCAAAGAACCCGAGAGAAAATAATCACTTTAAAGATTTAAAAAAAAAAAAAAAAAAGTTGCATGCTTACGCCACCTGTCTTTCTGTGGCAAAAACTGCAGTTCCCTTTCTTTTAACAAAATCTTTGAGGCTTGAAATAAAATGCCCTGCACAATTTCCCTTAGAAAAATCCATCAGATAGACGTGGCTAATTGCAATATAATCTCATCTGTGTCCAAACAGCTTGTGATAAGGGTTTCCTGTTGCTATTGTCGTTGTTGTCATCGTTGTTAAAAGAAAGTTTTACAGATAAGGACTTTTTTCTTCAGTGGCCACAAAGAAATTACATTAACATTCCTCAATACGCTCCAAGAGGGACAGAATACACGTTATGAATATGAAGTCGTATTTCATATCATAACCACAAGTAGCATTGTTTTTAAAATCATGTTTATTTGAATAAAAAAGTGTTCTCTTTTTTTATATGAGTCGACCTCAAGGCTCTAATGAGTTAGGATTTTAGTCTAGGGTTTCAATATAATTTTGAAGTGTGTATTTCTAAGGATTCAGGTCTAATAGTTGATAATTCTATATGAATCTGTTGGCATCTTTTACAACATCTGATCTCAAAAAGGGAAGCTCAGAAGTTGAGAATACTTTCAATAAGAAAAAAAAAAAAAAAAAATTCACCGTTTGAGAAAAGTGTGACACATATGCAACTGTAATTAGTTTGTAACTGAAAGAAAGTTATACTATAAATATTTTCTTCCTCCAGTTGAATCAGATGAATCAAATACATTTCATAAATGTGACCAATTCAAGGAATAATATAGTATTAATACTTAACTTCCAACCTCTCAGACTTGTAGTCATAATCATTGTTGTGCTTTACCAGGTAACCTGATTATATAGTTTATAATTTGTATAAGTCTAAATTTTTAATTTCATTTCATTAAAGATATTATTTTCTTAAAAATGATATATTTTGAAATAAACTAAGCAAAAGAATCTTGCTATATAAAAGATAACTTTGTCTCTGTTAAATGAATAATTAGCCACTGATTTACTCATTCAGTAAGTTGTAATGCCTACTAAGTGCTAGATACAAAGATGAATAGTATCTACATGTATATATGCATACATATTTGTTAGATTGGCCAAAAGGTTCATTTGGTCTTTCTATAAGATGTTATGGAACAACCTGAACAACCAAGCTTTTGGAGCAACCCAATATATATATTGGTCCAGAGGGGATAAGAGACAAACAGGTTATTTTTATTTTAGGATAAGAGACAACAGATTATTTTTATTTGATATAAATTGAAAAGCACTAAGGAAGATGTCAGCCAGCAGACACAATAGGGAGCATTGTTCAGTCTAGAAATCTTAGATGGGAAGGGTTCTGGGAAAAGAAGCTTGAGCTGAGGTTTCCATTATCAAGTTTTGCTTAATGATTTCTAACTATTCTAGGTAAACCACAATACTCTTGAACTCCTTGAGGAAACAGAAATAGTTTAAAACCTTAGGAAAAAAATAATCTTGAGAAAAGTACCCTTGATTTTCTCTCTTTGATCTCCTGGTTAAGATATTTGATTCTTGATGACTGGTCATTTGTGGATTGACATGGAACTCATAGGCTTAGACTGAAGTCCTATGGCCAATTTATCTAATCTATTTATGCCTCATAGTGGGTTTTTAGCATCATTAAGGTTAAGTGCTAAGTTGATGAGACCTGAGTAAACAAATCTCATTTCTCAACTGCATCTCAAAAAAAATAAGTTCATTTGCAGGTATCTTTGTTAGCTTTGCACACATAACATTTTCTTAAATCCTGACGAAGATAAACCACTCTGAGTTTCACATAATTCATTTTCCAGTACTTCTGTGTGGCCAGTTGAACTAACCAATATCAACACAGCATCAGAAAATTCCACAAGATTACTCTTAAAGGGTTGACTTGATTCAATAGAGGTCTCAACAACCCTCAAGGAAGTCACTCTTGATCAGCTAGTGCATATATGTGAAACTAAACTTTTTGCAAGGATCAGAAACTACAGTTCCTCTAAGATCCCCTAGTCAAACTCTTTGCTGAGAATGTCTTTAATTGTCAAAAATCCATATAAAACCTCATTCAAAAACTCCAAGTAGAAGTGAGATATCAGGAGGCAACCAGTGGGATGGACTGGCTTTATCAGCTAAAGGTAGAGCATTGGGAGAGCAATGAGCCATTTGTGAGTAACTGAATTCCTTTCTACTATATAAAACTGTGATAAATACCTACCATTTATTGAGTTCCATTATGTTCCAGGCACTGTGCTTGGAGTTTCGGCAATCTAATTTAACCCTCTTGTCAACTATAATAGGTAGCTCTATTTGTCTCCATTTTACAGTTGAAGAAACTGAAGCTCAGAAATAACTCAGTTGGCCACTGTTTCCTCTCTCATAATTGGTAGAGGTAAGATTTGAACTTAGCTCTTTCCAAAGGTATAGCCATAATAAAGACCATGGTTTGGGCACTCTAGCTAGGTGATAGGAATACAGAAATGACTATGGCTATCTAATAACGAAAGATCCAAGTCTAGAATACAATCACTTTGACAAAATTCTCAGGGGTTGTTCCAATTGTTTTTCCTGGTCACTGCTCAGGTGGTACAGCCCCAGACTCCTATTTGGGGCAGCAAACACGGAAAACAAGAGTCACCTCCTTGATGCTATGGGGCATATGTCTTCCAAATAAGAGAGTAGTTACTGAATTTGGAAAATTCTATTCAGTGGCCTGTGTTTTATGGATTTTTCAATGAGTTATACTTAATATATCTCTAAAAGTCATTAATTTTTTTTGCCATTAGTTATTTGTTCTAAAGGGAACTATATTCTCTAATAGAAATCTATTTGGAAAAAAAAAGTTAAAATGCAATATACATAGAGAAAGCAAACTTCTTGTTGAATCTTTTAGAGCATGTATAATATAGTAAAGATAACCTATAAATCTCTTTATCACTAAGCTTGAGATAAGATCATTTTGAACATTCCTCACAAAACTTCAATTTTCTGTTAGCTCTAAATTGCCAATTATCATTGCCTCCAAGAAGCAAAGCTCTATTATCTTGGACATTTTCAAAATAATCATGTACTGTATATGATAATGATTTTTACTAAATTAGTTTGCATCCTCACCGTGGTGCTGTTAAGATCAAGCTAATCATTCACAACTTAAATTTAAGTAATTAGAAGGGACTCATTCCTTTTTACGATCAGATTTTCTTAAATCTTAGTCATTTTGTCCTTTGTTATTCAATTTCATATTTCATTTAGACCAGATTCTGATTTTCCTATCATTTGTATGTGCAATTCTCTACCTTAGTAATCCTTCAATTTGAAATGTCTCTTCCACTCCATTACACTTCTCATTTTGTTTCAATTTATATGAAAGCAATTAAGATCCAGAAGACCAATACATCTTTTTTCTTCTCTTTCTCTCCCCTCTTTCCCTCTTCCCTTTTTCCTCTAACTTCCTCCCTCATCCCTCTCTCTTGGAAAACAAGATTTTCTTGGAGAATCCAGTCTGCAGCCTTATTTTGTACAATTCTTGGAGTTCTCACAGCAAGTTCACTGGAGTGGTTTGCTACTCCTTCCTCCAGGAGATCACGCTTTGTCAGAACTCTCCACTATGACCCGTCTGTCTTGGGTGGCCCTGCGTGGCACAGCTCATAACTTCACTGAGTTAGGCAAGCCCTCTTGCTATTACAAGGCAATGATTAATGAAAGAGGGCAAACTCTGGGAGATGGTGAGGGACAGAGAAGCCTGGCTGATGCAATCCTTTGGGTTGCAGAGTCAGACACGATTTGGCAACTGAATTGCAACCAGTCTGCAGCATATGTGACCTGAGACCCTCCAGCACTTGCTGGGAAACAGAGGTGGTCTGTACTGTCTTCCCTGAGCCCCTCTAGGCCTGGGATCCTTTTCATTGCTCATTCGTCCCCTGTTTTCCTCTCTCGCTCCTTCCTGCTCTCCTTCTTTATACTTCTTATTGACGCTTTACCTCCCTGATGTGTTGCTTCCAAAATTTACCTAAACTCTTCTAATTATCGTACAATGTATTACAATAAGTTCTAATTTATTACAATTTATTTATTATTATACTTTGCTACAATTAATTACATTTTATTACAATAAAACAATAAATGTTCCTTCATGACATAAGATGGCTTTAAAAAGAAAACTCACTATCAAAGAGTAAAATGTTTTTCTACTTCCCTTGCAAAAGCAGAGCTTTTCAGAGAACATATAAATTGGAAACTTCATACTGTATAAATATTAATTTTGTAACTACTTAATACTATAACTACCTAGTTTTTCAGATGACATTCATTTGGACAATTTGACATTGACATTGAAGTCCCTCAGTCGTGTCCGACTCTTTGCGACCCCATGGACTGTAGCCTACCGGGCTCCTCCGTCCCTGGAATTTTCCAGGCAAGAGTACTGGAGTGGGTTGCTGTTTCCTTCTCCAGGAGATCTTCCCAACCCAGGGATCTAACCCGGGTCTCCCGCATTGCAGGCAGATGCTTTACCGTCTGAGCCACCAGGGAAGTCCCCATTTGGACAATGGCTGGCCAAAAATAAGTTGTGTTGAATTAACATTTTCTCATGCCTACTGTCAAAGCTTCAAACACTCCACTTTGGAAATTTTTATCCTCTCAAATTATCCTTATGCAAACAAACTGCTTTTATTTGTTAGAGCTTCAGGCACTGCCAGAAAATTATATTTAAAAAAAATTTTTAAGAAAAAATTTTTTTCATTATAGGAGCACTTTCCTTTTTTTCTACTGTTTCACTTATTTTGTAAAACATTTTCCTAGTACTTGAGTTAAAATTTTAAATTTCACATAAAGAAAACCAAACTACTTATAATTGCAGTATCTGTTTATTCTTTGTAACGTTTTTGCTCCTTTTAGCAATTACTGGTGGCCCCATATGGACTAGATAACATTTAAGATCCTTTCTAACCCTTGAACCCAATACCTCTTTTCTTTTTGAAATGACGATCATCTGTGAAACTATGTTTGCACTTGTCTACTAAGTACTAAAATATGATCTTTCTCATAAACCCTCAGTGAGAACCACTTAAACCAAATAAATTTAGGCTTTCTTCTCCATTGCCTTTGGATTCTGAAGCCATCTGGTGCTCATAGGAAGAGAAAGTACCATTCTCTTAAATCTAATACCATGCATGTTTGAGCATCTGCTCCTTCAGTGGGCTTTGGGAGAACAAAGTTCATGTGCTAGAAGTTAATTACTTTGCCTAAAACAACCCTGTATGTCTTAATCTTTCAAATTTTCCTGCCACAATTGTTTTGTGAATCAACATTTTCAGTATTTACATGCAAATGTTTTAATAAGGATATTTTCTGTTTGGAAACAACCCAACTACATACTCCTATGCTTCCTTTTAATAGGAAATCTAGAAAGATGTAGGAGAATCTTGAAGATCAAAGTTCAGCATCTTTACTAGGTGGCTCAGATGGTAAAGCGTCTGCCTACAACGCAGGAGACCTGGGTTCAATCCCTGGATTGGGAAGATTTCCTGGAGAAGAAAATGGCAACCCACTCCAGTGTTCTTGCCTGGAAAATCCCATGGACAGAGGAGCCTGGTAGGCTACAGTCAATGGGGTTGCAAAGAGTCGGACACGACTAAACGACTTCACTTTAGCATTTCAGGTCTGGGGCTCCCACTGACATACCAAATGACTTTCGCAGTTCACTTAGTCTTTGCATGGATTTTAGAGAGCTGTTTTGATAAAATGAATATATCAGTTCTGGAGGTAGGGCACTTGCATATATAATATGAGGTAAGAGCTGAAAACCTAAAATGTTCTCCTCGAATCCAGCCATTGTGTCTGTGTTTCCCATCACAGTCGATTTTTCTCTTGGATATTTTTGTCCAGAAATTAGCACACAAGTTGAAACATCTAACTACTTTGACCCTGAAGTTATCTAAACTGTAAGTGGGGGAATATAAAATGCATGGTACAGCAGTGATTTTCAAAGTGTAGTCCAGATCAGCAATATTGGCATCACCTAGGTACCTCTTAGCAAAATATTCTCTCACGGACCACATATTTCTCCTAGTTATTACTTAACTACAGTTGTAATGCAGTATTCATTGTTACCACATATAACCTAGCCTGTCCTGACTGATACAACTATTGAAATCAGCTGGTTTGGGACATCATTATAACTTGAATGTCTATACCCTACTGTCATAGTCATACCCAGACAAAAATGATGAGATGAATTTGCAGTGGGGCTCTTGTCCTACTTCCTGGGATTCCTGTTCTCCAAGAAGCCAATCAGATGTATCTGGGAAAGATACCTCTTTCCCAACGTATGGAGGCATATCCACAGCACTATCAGAAGTGATTTGACGCCAGATGTACACACAGCATCAAGTAACACTGAATTTCATAGTCTGAAATGTATCCCTTGCATAATGTCACAATTTTCTTGGTTACATAAAGAAGACAATTTCAGTTGGGGGCTAGTGTGTTTTTAACAGTTTTCTAACATTTGAAAATCTTCCTTTTTGGTCTCAGGCTTAGAGCTGTCTGTAAGTTGCTGGATCTACCAAAATTTGTTAACAACTTTGTATTTTTATTGCATTATGGTTTATGTTGCCTCCTGTTTATGTAGGTGATAAAATTTTCAAATTGAGGTAGCGATACAGACCTCCTTATATTTAAGCTTAACAAAAGAAGCATTTACAGAACAAATTTTTCTATATTTTTTCTTTTCTAATGTTTATTTTTTTATTTGGCTATGCCAGGTCTTATGTGATCTTTGTTGTAGCGTAAGGGATCTTTTTTAGTTGAAGCATGTAGGATTTTTTTTTTTTTTTTTGGTTACAGCATATGGGATCTTTAGTTGCAGCATGTAAACTTTTTAGTTGCAGCATGTGAATTTCCTTTTTTAGTTGTGGTATGTGAACTCTTATTTGGGGCATGTGGGATCTAGTTCCCCAATCTGGGTTTGAACCTGGGCACTCTGCATTGGGGGCATGGAGTATTAGCCACTGAACTTAAGGAAATCCCTACGTTTTCTTAAATATAGAAAACACATACTAAGAAAATAATAGTATTGATAATGCTTAGAGATAGCAGAAATACTTCTGTGATTGACAATTTTGGGGGGAAATTTTGTGTTACACTGTTGTTTAACCTTGTGCTGTGTGCTTAGTTGTTCAGTCGTGTCTAACTTTTTGTGACCTCATGGACTCTAGCCCACCTGGCTCCTCTGACCATGGAGATTCTCCAGGCAATAATACTGGAGTGGGATGCTATGCACTCCTCCAGGGGATCTTCCCAATCCAGGGATCAAACCCAGGTCTCCTGCATTGCAGACGGATTCTTTACCGTCTGAGCCACAATGGAAGAATAACCCTCAGTGAGATTTAATTCTAATTTTGGCACCCAGAACTACTGGCTATAAAGTCACATCCTCCTCCTCCTCTTCCCATCTCCAAGAATGTTATATTCAATGACCAAAAAAAAGAAAAAAAAATTCTTAATATAAAAAAATGTTTCAGTTCCACAGTCAGACTTGCCTAAGAAAAAATTCAGCAGCAGCAGTTACAGGTGGCAGAAGATAGAATGCCAAGCTTCTGTCTAGCTATGTGACCTCAGGCAAATCACTCAACCTCTCTGGGCCTCGGTTTCCTCATTTGTCAAGTGAGGGTCCTATTACCTCCGCTTCGGGCCTCAGACAGTTGCTGCAAGAATCCAGTTATATAACAGTTGCAGAAATGCCCTGGAAAGTTTGAAGCTTTCTGCAGCTGGGCTGCCTGATTATTATTCATTTCCCAGCCCCTGAGAATTCACCGAGCTTGCCATACCTGAATTTTAAAACGGTAACCAAGCAAAAAAAAAAAAAAGTCGTTTCCTTTGTATCAGTGTGATTAGAATTGATTTTCTGGACGCTGCTGCAAGGCAAGTCATTTGCAACCTCGCCTCAATTAGAAGGAAGAGAAGAAACGCAAGTGTTTGCGTAAACGCTGGAAGCCAGTTCCGCTCTCCAGCCCGCGGAGGTGGGGTTTCTTCTGGGAGGCCGCTTCTGGCACAGGCTGCCTCGACTCCACAGTGGCGTCAGACGGATGAATTGGAAGTCCAAACACACACGGCTATAGGGAATAAGATGTGAGTCATGGTCCGCTGGGGCTGAGAGGCAGCTATGAATGAAAGCGAACATTTCTTTTTAGGCCCGCGCCGCCGCCGCTCAGCCCAAGGCCAGGTTCACGGTTTAATCATCAGCATCTCCGCACAGCCCAGCACGAAGGGGCACAGTGGAGGCAATTTTCGCATTAAGCATTCATAAAGACGAGGCCGTTCGTTCCATTCATCCCCCGGCTCTGTCTTAATGAGCCTCGGGAACAAAGCTGAAGTGTCATGACACTTTGGTGCCTTTTCCTGATGGGCGGACTACAGGAGGCTGCTGATAGCACAGCAGCAGCGTTTCAGAGGGCCCGGGGATGCAGGCACCACACGCAGCCCCCGAAATGACTGCCATCCCGAAGGCTTCCAGCCATGTTGGTGGCTGAGGCAGTGTCAGATTTCTGAGCGAAGGAGACTCCTTAAAGGCTATTGTTTCCTGACGTCAACTCTGAAATCGCTAAATTGCCTCTGTCTCCCTAGTATCTAAGAACTGAAGTAGGATTTGGGGGTCTTTTAACAGCAGCCACCAAAAGGCAAGGAGATAAAAATCCCATTTGTCTACTACGACCGTGGATTCCTTCCATCCGAACTATGCTTCATTTGCTTCATTATTCTTCATCTTAGCCAAAAGCCAAGGATCTTTTATCTGTTAAAAGAAGGGAGAAATGGTTAATGGGCAAGTTCTGGAACCAGGCTGCCCAGGTTTGAACACTGTCTCTGCCACTGACCAGTGTGGAGGTCTGATCAGGGTGTTTTCTTTGTGACTCTGCTTTCTCCTCCATAAAGTAGAAATCCTTAGGCACTTTATAGGGTTTTGTGCACATTCAACCATGAGCATTTAATAAATAGAGTAATACTTACTAATAGTAGTAATATAGTATATAGTACTATTACTATTATTATTAGCAAATGTTTATCGGGTATTTCCCTGGTGCCAGACATTGCACCAAGATTATAGAAGGTATCAAGGATACACTGTGAATAAAATTCAGTGGTTGCCCATATACGCACGGAGTCTAGTGAGGAAAATGGCTTTTGGGGAAGACATCTGCATACAGAGCTAATTGTAATGGGCTGGAATAAACATATACACAAGGAGCAGTGGATGGAGAGAGACCACAGTTAGTCCTGCATAGGCAGGCTGGAGACTTCAGAGAGCAGGGAAACTTTGAACTTGTCTAAGATGATTTCAAGCTGCCGGGGAAATAGATGCATTTGCTTCATCTCAACCTCCCAAGCAGCCTGCATCTTTACACAGAACGTTCTTCCATTGTCTACAGAGCAGTCTGGTCCCATACCCTGCACATGGTCACGGGATGCATGGCTATTCTGGAGCCTCATCTCTGGGTCCAGGGCCTCTCTCCTCATACCTGTGCTTCTTCAGAAGACATCCATGTTCCAGGATTTAGCTGTGTCTTCCAAACACAAAGATAATAAACCCAGTTTAAAGAATGAGTCTATTTTAAGAATCAGAAAGGGATTTGCCAGAAGCTGAGATTTCTTCGGCTATCAGAATATCCTCTTCTTTGGGCCCTGAAATTATGATCTCATAGTTTTTATCAAATAGCCACAATAGAACACTGAGGTAAGCATTTTTCAGGAATTCTTAGATGAGAAAAGGAAAAGTACATACCATACATCAACATGTATGGCTCAGAATATGATGGATATAGTTACTGGTTGTAAATGACATCTACTCTGGAATTCATAGAATATAGCACAAGTTTTGTTTTGTTTTTCTTCACAAAGTCAATCAAGTCCAATTCAATAATTTACTAGATGCCAAATTCTATGGATATTCCTATACCTGTAATAAAAGGAGCAGAAAGCCATGGAAACACACACAAAAAGATGAAATAGGAAAATGAACAGAATAGTATAGTGAGAATAGTTATGTTTATTGTTTACTATGTGCCACACATTTGACAATGACTGTATCTTTACGTTGCTAAGTTGCTAAGTCACCTCAGTCTTGTCCAACTCTGTGTAACCCCATAGACGGCAGCCCAGCAGGCTTCCCCGTCCCTGGGATCCTCCAGGCAAGAACACTGGAGTGGGTTGCCATTTCCTTCTCCATTTCATGAAAGCGAAAAGTGAAAGTGAAATCGTTCAGCCGTGTCTGACTTAGGGACCTCATGGACTGCAGCCTACCAGGCTCCTCCATCCATGGGATTTTACAGGCAAGAGTACTGGAGTGGGGTGCCATTGCCTTCTCCAGTATCTTTACTGGAGTAAAGTAGGAAATACTTTATGTCAAATTCTCCGAAATTGCCATTTTTAGATAAAAATTGTTGCATATGGACAATATTATGTGATTCAACTAATTTTGTTGATGAGGACAATGAGGTTCAGAGAGTGTCATGAACAGACACAAATGACCTTCGGTCAGACAATCTGGGCTCTATTTGTAGCTTTACCACTCAATGTTTCCCATCCTTATAAGGACACTGGGAGGATTAAGTGGAAAGGCATAATAAATGCAGTTACTGGCAAATTATGAGATCTTAATACCCTTTTCTTCTATAATAACCAGCCCCTGCTTAAGGGAGAAAAAGAAAAGAGATAGGCTGACCTCTGTTTCCTAGGCAATCAAGGGACTCGGGGTAGATGGACTTTCCGGTACTCTGGACTGAACACCAAGTCTGGCCCTGTTTACCCCAGGTCCCAAATCTTGAAATATTTAAGAATGTAAGGCAGCAGTTCAGCTCAAGGCTAAATTAGAGCCAAGAAAAATCATCCTACATCAACCATGGACACCAGGGAACTGGACCAGAGAAAGTTTCTAAGTTAGAGGTTAAAGGAGCAGCCTCTGAAAGAAGAGTTTCCATGGTAAGTAGAACCTGGAGAAATCAATGAGCTCAAGGTCAGGAAACTGGAGACAGAGGCCTTTTGTTGAATTTCTGGAGAGTTGGGATGAGCCTGCCAGGTCTGATTAAAGTGAATGCTGAGAAGTTGACAAAAACTACTGGAATGGAGCATGAAAAGAACATAGAGAGTCATTTCAGTTCAGTTCAGTCACTCAGTTGTGTTCAACTCTTTGCAACCCCATGGACTGTTGCATACCAGGCTTCCCTGTCCATCACCAACTCCCAAAACTTACTCAAACTCATGTCCATGGAGTCGGTAATGCCATCCAACCATTTCATCCTCTATCATCCCCTTCTCCTCCTGCTCTCAATCTTTCCCAGCATCAGGGTCTTTTCCAGTGAGTCCGTTCTCATACAGAGTAAGACATAGAGGGTAAGAGAACTAAAATTTTGAGCATCCCATTGGTGGTATCGCTGATGGCAATTTCCCCAAAGCCATGGAAATGGAAAAGCTTTCTAAAGAGTCTCACAAAGCCTCCTCTACTACTTCTGTTTGCTGCCCTGGGGCAAACCATGAAGGAGAGCTGGCACCTGGCAATTATGCCGACTTGATAAGAACTCTCCAACCCCCCATCAGAATTGAGATTACAGTTTTCACCCTCATAGTCTCAGTATTTTATCCCACCCCCCAAATATGATGAGGTAAGTAAAACAAATTTAAGCTAAAGAATTTGGTGATCGTCTTTTAAATAAGTGGAATCCCCACTGAACATGTTTAAATCTAATTGGGCATTGCTGGCACTTGGTTTTGTATAATTGGACCTTACTTAGGCTACATGGTGAATGTGTCTCCCTCGGACTCCCACTTCACCCCGTGAATCTGATAGAAGCAATTCCCTCCTGCAAGAGCCATGATTACTCAGGGTTGCAAAACCCAGCAAGACTGATCAGATGTTCATCACGCTGTGCTTGTCCTCATCTCTCTTGTGATTACTTGTCATCATCAACACAAACCATGGCCACAGAGCATGGATTGTTAAGTTTTGGGGTTTTTTTTTTAAAGAAAAGAAAATTGTACTTGTTTGGGATCCCTACATCTTCCTTGGCAGCCCTGTCTCTCTCCATGACTGCAAGACCACGAGGACCAATCACACTGAAACTTGAGTTTCCTGAAGCCTTGCTCTCTGATGAAACCAATCTGTGAGAAAGACAGAAAATGTCATTTGAGTAAGCTTCCACTCATGCATTCATTCAGTCATTTGCTCATTCATCAAATGTTTAGTAAACTGATTGAATTATTCAGGACGCAATGAGCTGTGTTCCCTGCCCTCTCATAGCTCAGAGCCTAGTAGGTGGCAGTGAGGGTGGGTTTATGGAGGTGGATGACAGAGACACATGCATAAGTTCCTGTGGCCAAAAAAAGAAGAGAAAATACATTCTCAAGAGAGTCACAAAGAAAAGGCCAAGAAACAGAAGTTATTAATTCTCCCCAAATTCAAGAAAGGAGTCGTGAATATGATGGCATTTAAACAGGGCCTCGAAGAAATAAAGCTCATGCTAACATGAGCCACATACAGGGTGGGGAGAAAACAGGTCTGCAGGAAAAAATAGAATTGTCGTGATGAAAGCTAACATTAATTAAATGTTTTCCTGTTACAGCCACAGAAAGATTTTTAAGATAACTTATAATACTTAATTCTTATAATAATCTTGTGAGACAGGTGTCCTTTTTTCTTACTTTACAGAGAAGAAACATAATGGCAAAAATATCCAGCAACATTCCAAGCTCAGGCTTTTACTAAGGGGAGGAGCTGCCTGCTTCCTAACCACACCCCCAGACTGAAGGATGTTGCAGAGCAAGTCTAGAGTCTTGGTAGAGGACCCCATCCCCTTGGAATGCCAGGTGGAAGGGCTGGGCTTTTTTATTGTCCTACTTTCTAAGGACAGAAAGGAAATAAATGACAACACAGAGGAAAACAACTTGGGCAGCTGTGTAGAGAATTCATTTGCATTTTAATGAGAACGTTTACCACCTCCAGCCAGAGCTTTTAACTAAGGGAAGCTCAAATTTGAGGTGGGAGGGAGCCTAAGAGGTTAGAGACTTCCAGATGGAGCCTGAGTGGGATCAAGGTCAGCAGAAAGAGACTCTCACACGTCTAGCAAAGGTAGCTCTCCAGCAGAGAAGAATCCACCCCACCCCTTCTTATTCTACAAGGAGGGAGAAAATCTCTGTCGTTTTATCCAAAGTCACAGAGGTAGATAGAGGGTGGCAGAACGGAGATCCAAACATTAGTCTTCTCTCTCCAAGTCTTATGTTCCTTCCATTGCATGACTCGTATTTAAGCTTCTCGATATTTCAACTAGGAAGAGCCCTCTAACAGGCTGCCTGAAGTTGAGCTTCCAAGCTCTGCCAGGTGCCTCCAGCCCAAGTGGCACATCCAGCCCCCGTGGCACCATGGTTCCTACAGCACAGGGAGGACTGTCAACTGCTCCCTTTTTCCCACCCCAGGCTACTTCAAGGTGCATTCCTCCACTGCCCGGGTGCCTCCTACTCTCACTCATTCATTCATGTGTTGTCTCCTAAGTTTCCCCATGGACTGTAGCCCACCAGGCTCCTCTGCCCAGGGAATTTTCCAGGCAAGAATACTGGAGTGGTTTGCCATTTCCTACTCCAGGGGATCTTGCTGACCCAGGGATGGAACCCATGTCTCTTGCATCTCCTGCATTGGCAGGCGAATTCTTTATCACTACTAGAGCCACCTGGGAAGCTCTTCTCCTAAGTTTGAAAGTGTGCATGCTAAGTTGCTTCAGTTGTGTCCAACTCTGTGTGATCCTATGGACTGTAACTGCCAGGTGTCTCTGTCTATGGGATTCTCCAAGCAAGAATACTGGAGTGGGGTCCCATGCCCTCCTCCAAAGGATCTTCCCAACCCTGGGATGGAACCCCTGACATGTCTTTCATTGGCAGGCAGGTTCTTTACCACTAGTGCCACGTGGGGAGCCCTCTCAAGTTTAGACCAAAGCAAATAATCTAGAAGTACCCACAGAAAAGTGAAATCCAGTTGAGATGGCAGGTGGACCAGATGCAGAAGATCAAGAATCTTCTGTATTTTAAAAACAGGACTCTTAGAAATGAGATATGAATCTCATGACCATTGTGGGACTTATCCTCTTACAACTTCACGATTGGACACACAAAGCTATTGGCTTTTCACCTAATTTATCCAAATTAGGTTTTGCATCTGATTGCATGCAAGCCTTGCTGATTTGTTATTTGTGCATTTGGCCACCTGATACAAAGAGCTGACTCACTGGGAAAAGACCCTGATGCTGGGAAAGATAGAAGGCAAGAGGAGAAGGGAATGACAGAGGATGTGATAGTTGGATGGCATCACAAACTCAATGGACATGAGTTTGAGCAAACTCTAGGAGATAGTTAAGGATAGGGAAGCCTGCTGTGCTGCAGTCCATAAAGTTACAGAGTCAGACATGACTGAGCGATTAAACAACAATAGGAAACACAGCCAGCTCTGTGCTCCTCTGCACACCACTCTTTCTTTCTTTAGCTGGAGTGTCTTAGAAGGAGAGAGTACTTCCTGACAGAGAAGCCACTTTTCATCAAGTCATTCGACATTTTGCAAATTTGACTCAAGCAACCTCAGTAGAATGCTCCTCTGCTGAAACGGCAGCTACATGGACTAAGAGAGGAAAACCAGAAGACCAGAAATGCAGCCAGGAGGGGCAAATGCAGGCATGATCAGTCAGTTGTCTGTCTAAGAAAGTTTCATCTGCTGGGTGAAGTAGGGAAAATCAGCGATACTCCACATCAGGAATGCAGCAATACTGATGGTGACTGTAGTATTTAGAAGGAGAGAAACAGGATCCACTCACACAGAGGAGGACTCTGCTCATATCTAGGCCAAGTGTAAGAGACCAACCAAGCAGGCAGGATGGGGGTTCTTGGCCATCCCCTACTGAAACTCCTTGAATGGCTAGCCACTGCTCTCAAGTTAATATCCTGATTTCTAGCTCTGCTCAGCAGTTGCTGTTGAGCCTGTCCCTCCTTACCTCTCAGGCTCCACCTCCTTTCACTCCAGTCTTACCTTTCTGCCCCTCAGTCACACAGGGCTTTCTCCCACTGTAGGACCTTTGCACATGCCATGTCCTGAATGTGGAGCATGGCTCCTAAGTCCTCGTAATTAACTTCCATTTAGTGTGTAGCCTTTCCTTTACTCATCGTCTTCTAATGGGAGCCATCCTTGATATCCAGGTTGAAATAGGTTCCCTTTTCACAGACTCACAAGAACCCCAATTTCCTATTGTATTGACTCTATTTTCTTAATTTCTAGCTTGAAGAAGTATAGTCAAACTCTCTGATTTCTTTTTTTTTTTTTTAATTTTTTTGATGTGGCCATTTTTTAAGTCTTTATTGAATTTGTCACAATATTGCTTATGTTTGGGCTTTTTGGCAGCAAGGCATGTGGGATCTTAGTTCCCTGACCAGGGGTCAAACTCACACCCCCTGTATTGGAAGGCAACGTCTTAATTACTGGACCACCAAGGAAGTCCCCCAAACTGGCTGTTGAATCAGCATTTTATGATAACATGCCCCACCCTGAGTGAGCCTCCATAGCCATTTATCTCAGCACCCAGGCAACATGAGGATGGTTAAATCATACATGAATGAGGTGCCAGAGCATGGGGGCTCCACTTTGCCAAGGAGAAAATCATAAGTAGTCAGGAACTTACTTTGTGTGTGTTTATGTTTTATTATTTCTTTCTTATTGCAATATAATTGAGATAAACACTGTATAAGTTTAAAGTGTTGATTTGATATATTTATCTATTTCAGAGATTGCCACCGTAACATGAACAAACACCTTCTATCACATCACATAATTATCATTTCTTTTTTTGTGGTGAGAACATGTAAGATCTAGTCTTTCAGCAACTTTGAATAGGTAACAGAGAATTGTTGATTATAATAAGAGTTTACTTTTAAGATTTGTCTGAAAGAAGGCATCTGTGTTTTCAGGAAGCCCTGAGGGCATTGCAGAGTGTTTCTGGAAATATGTCCATTCCGTTAACACCCAAGGGCATTTAGGAACACAGTCTGAGTGATGGTTGACGTAGCTGTAACTGTAAAATAACAGCTCTGATAGCCAACACCCAGAGCTTAATCACAGGATGCGAGTGTTGCCTTCCTTCTTGCTTTCCCTTTAAAATGCGTCACAGAGGCTAAACATACATCCTGAGCGTTTCTTTGGAAACCCCTGCTCTGCTTTCTGACACAGCATGTCCAATTAGATGCCCAACATCCAGCACCTCTGACCCCATCTGTGGGAGGAAGGCTCCCAAGCTCCGGCTTCTATTTCCAGCCTCGGAGAAGATGAGCCCAGGGAGGTGACGCATCCAAACACCTCGCCTGTTGTTTCCTAATTGACAGCCTGAAAACATCACATCAAATGATCCTCTCTCTAAACCCAATTAAGTAGCTTGCTTCTCCCAGAAGGCAAGTTTTTTTTTGATAGTTCCCTTTATCCTCATTCTCCATTCCCATTCCTAACTCTGACCACTTCCCCATAGGCAAGCACACTAATGTGTTTAATGCTAATTTTTCTTGCTTGTTTGTATTCATACAAAATGGGCTTTATTGTACAGTATGTATGTATTTTTATGTACATTGTATTATACACTGGTTTTTTTTCACTTTTTTTTTTCACTCATCACTGTACGATTTAGTTACTTTGCATGCATCTAATCTGTACATTATGAATGCCCACACCTACCTGGTCACTGACTCAGTGATAGAGCCTCTGCTTGCTTCCGACTCTCTATTATTGTGAACAGTGTTTTCGAAGGCATCCCTATGTGTATCCCCTTATATCTGAACATGTTCTTATTTTTCTAATGGCCAGATTGCTTTCCAGAGGCTCTAAAGAACTCCTCTATCTTCACATTCCCATCCTAGCCAAGCCTTTGGCATTTTCCAGCCTCCCACTTTTTGCCAAACTAATATGCATAAAGTGTTATCTCATTATTTTAATTTGCTTTTTTCTGATTGCTAATGAGTCTGAGCAACCTTCCATATGTTTGATGGCTTTTTGGATTTCCTCTTCTGATTAAATTTTCTATTTATATCCTTTGCCTATTTTTCTTTTGTGTTTGCTGTCTTGTAAATATTCATCCCTCGTCAGTGTTAAACACTGCAACTCTCTTATCCCATTCTGCCATCTATTAACTTTGTCTATAGTGTTCTTTGATGAACATAAATCCTTAATTTGGATGTCCTTGAATTTAACATTTTTTTTTATCCTAAGGTATTCATTCAAGGTTTTATTTTAAAAGATTTCCTTTACCCTGTGTGACAAAGATTTTTTTTTTTTTTTACTCTTAATAGTTTTCCTATTTATGTTTAGGTCTTAATCTCTTTAAGGTTCATCTTTGGTTGTGGTATTAGTAAAAATCCAGTTTTATTTTTCTCCATGTAAGGAGCCACCTTTCTCAATCTGACCTGCTAAACCATCTGTCTGTCAACTCCCCATTGATTTATGGTGCCATATTTATTGTAGTATATGACATTCTGTATATTTGCAGGACTCTCACCTTTTCATCGTATTTCACTAGTGTATGTATTTGTTCTTGAGCATATGCCTTACTTTTTTATTGTAATAGTTTTGTAGTACATTTTGATTTCTGGAAAGTCTAGTATTCCCTCAATATTTTAAAAGTCAACTTAGATATTCTTGGATCTTCCTTCAATGAAATAAATTTTATAGATTTACCAAGTTCTTTTTAATGTACAACTAGAAAGTTGAATGATATTCATTAAATTTAAAGATTAATTTTTAGAGAATTTACATCATTACAGCCAAATAAATGGTTATTCATTTATTTATATAATTTTCAATGTATTTCGTTTCAAAAATTTTGTGTCTTTGCACAAAATTAATTCCTAAATGCTTTATGGGTTTGGTTGTTATTATAAGTGGTATTTAAATTTTCATTTTGTTATATTTGGTACTAGTATAGCAGTAGCACAGAAAAAATTGATTGCTATTTGCAATTTAATTTTATATGCTTAAACTTACTGAATCCCTTTGTTAGTTCAAAGAGTTTGTATGCTGATACAATTGCACTGTTTTAGATTAGTGTATGTTCTCTGCAAATAACAATAGCTTTTTTTTGTTTTCCTAAGACCTTATATCACTTTCATATGGGCCAGGACCTTCAGTATTGTGAAAACAAGGGCTGCTATAAAGATCTTTCTTTGTCTTTTCTGATCTTAGATGTAATACATTATAGTGTCTGTATTACATATATTTGCCAAAGGTTTGGGGGACATAAAGTTTAATCAAGATAAGAAAATCACTTTCTTTTTTAGTATCTGTTCATCTTTTATTTCCCATAGTAATCTTATTCATTTTTTTTTTAACTATTTATTTATGTTGGAGTATAGCCGATTAACAATGTTGTGATAGTTTCAGGTGGATAGTAAAGGGACTCGGCCATACATACACATGTATCCATTCTCCCCCAAACTCCCCTCCCATCTAGGTGGCTGCATAACATTGAGCAGAGTTCCCTGTGCTGTACAGTAGGTCCTTGTTGGTTGTCCATTTTCAATATAGGAGTGTGTACACATTGATCCCAAATGCCCCAACTATCTCTTCCCCCATCATTTCCCCTGGTAACCATAAGTTTGTCCTCTAATTCTGTGAGTCTGTTTCTGTTTTGTAAATAAGTTCATTTATATCAAGGAAATTCCTTTCTATTCTACTCCCTTTTCAATGCCATACTTCTTAGCTCATTTATTTTTAAATCTTTCATTTCTCATATTATCACATTATTGTTATCAGAGTGCATGGTCTGCTAGATATTGATCCTATAGAGTTTTCTCAAAGACACCATAGTAGTTTCTCTAGTCCTGCATCCACAACCATGGTGTTTGGGAAGAAAAGTCAAGGTTTTAACTAAAAAAAAATGACTTCCAATTAAGGACTCATTGATGGCTGATTGTGTCCAATGTTAATCTGAAATTGAGGGAGATTCAAGGGATGTATATAAAGCCATATCCCCTCAGTCAAGAAACATAAACTTTCTATGGTGTCATGACTGAAGCATTGACAAAGTGGCAAATTTTAGTTCACAACACAATTGAGACATTTGGAGCCATTTAGATTTCAAAGGGAAAGTTCACCAACCATAACATAACAAGAAGGAGAAAGGTTACATGTACTTGAATGAAGCCTTAAGGGTATGGAAAGATTGTAACAGGAGAAGAGAAATAATAGAGGCTGAAGAACTCAGGCAATGATTGTTGTTGTTCAGTTGCTCAGTCGTGTCCGACTCTTTGCAACCCCATGACTGCAGCACGCCAGGCTTCCCTGTCCATCACCAACTCCTGGAGCTTACTCAAACTCATGTCCATTTAGTTAGTGATGCCATCCAACCATCTCAGCCTCTGTCATCCCCTTCTCCTCCTGCCTTCAGTCTTTCCCAGCATCAGGGTTTTTTCCAATGAGTCAATTCTTCACATCAGGTGGCCAAAGTATTGGAGTTTCAGCTTCAACTTCAGTCCTTCAAATGAAGATTCAGGACCGACTTCCTTTAGGATGGACTGGTTGGATCTCCTTGCAGTCCAAGGGACTCTCAAGAGTCTTCTCCAACACCACAGTTCAAAAGCATCAGTTCTTTGACACTCAGCTTTCTTCACAGTCCAACTCTCACATCCATACATGACCACTGGAAAAACCATAGCTTTGACTAGATGGACCTTTTTCAGTAAAGTAATGTCTCTCCTTTCTAATATGCGGTCTAGGTTGGTCATAGCTTATCTTCCAAGGAACAAGCATCTTTTAATTTCATGGCTGAAGTCACCATCTGCAGTGATTTTGGAGCCCAAGAAAATAAAGTCTGTCACCGTTTCCATTGTTTCCCCATCTATTTGCCATGAAGTGATGGGACAGGATGACAATGTTTAGTATCTGGTATAAGGAAGGAATCTGACTAGAGCAGAAAATAGTTGGAAAAGTATGAAATAAGTTCAGATAGGCTTGGTGAGGCCAGAAAATGAAGAGTCTTAAAACTCAGCAGAGCAACTTAGTTTTAAAATGGTAAACACAAAAGGTATTTGATGGATTAATAAAAGGAGTGCTTTAAAATTACAATTTTCTAATTCTATTAGAAATGTATATGCTCCCTTTATAGCATGGATCCACTCAATAGATATTACTGAAATCAGGTACTGATGGAGTAGATGTACTCCATCTAAGTTCTCTAAGATTCAATTGAAGTGTTCTGTTTAGACCATAGACCAGACCTTCCCAAGAGCTATTTAGGTTTGTTCTTTCTATTGGCTTGTTCACTTGTTGGTTGGTTTGTTTCAAGTTTTAATTCAGCATGCTCAAGTACAATACATTGCTTATATCGTACTCAAGGATTTTTGATTTGGCCATGCGTTTTACAACATAGAACTTTCCATTTCTGTGACCAGAAAATAAGCTTATTCATTAACCGCATTTTTTACTAAACTCTGGCTAAATTTTCCTAATCAGAACAGTTTATTAATCTGACTGGTAGATTAGCTAGCTGGAGTTATGGGTTCAGTTATGTTCCCCCAAATTCGTATGTTGCAGTCCTAACCTCCCATACCTTAGAATGAGAACTTATTTGGAAAAAGAGCTACTGAGGATATAATTAGTTAAGATGAGGTCATGCTGGAACAGAATCCATCCATAATCCATTATGACTACCGTACTTTAAAAGGGGCGAATTTGGAGACAGACATGTGCAGGGAGAAGGCTGTGTGAACATGAAGCAGCAATAAGGGTGATGCATTTATAAACCAAGGAACACCAAAGACTGTCATGAAACTAACAGAAAATTAGGAGGGAGGTATGGAGGAAACTTCATCACAGCCTCAGAAGAAACCAACCTTGCTGACACCTTGATCTTAGACTTCCAACCTTCATAACCGTGAGATAAATTTCTATTGTGTCTGCCATGCAGTTTGTGGTACTTTGTTAGAGCAGCCCCAGCAAACTCATACAGTTAGTTCACAGATATGCACTACCTTGGCTCTATCAGAAAGGCAAGAGTGAATCAGAACGGTAGGGTAGCAACACAGGGAGGAGGAGTGACAGTCTGGCTCCTTTCTTGGTCCTTGTAGAATTAGCTCCTTAAGAGATCTGTGTCAGAGTTTTTCATTTATTTTTGACCATGCCTCACAGCACATGGGATCTTAGTTCCCCAACCAGTGACTGAAGCCATGTCCCTGCACTGGAAGTGCTGAGTCCTAACCACTGGACTCCCAGGGAAGTACCAAAGAGATTCATGTTAGAATTTTAGTTGAGAAGTTCAAAATGTCTGGATAGGACAATGTATCCTGGAGAACATGTTTTCTTCTCAACTCGTAGAGATAATAGTTGAAGAGAGTGATAATAGCAGAAGCTTTTTCAGAAGAGAAGCAAGGTATCTCCCAAAAGTAAGGTGCTTACAAGTATCCTGTTGCTCATGCAGCCAGCCCTAATACTCCACAGCTGAAGGACAAGGCCTTGGGCTGAAAAAAGGATGCCAGTGAAAAGGTTAGCTACCCAGGAATCAGACATCCTTAGCATCTGAGAGAATTCCCAGATAAGTGGAAGGCAGGCTTGGACAGGAGTCACACTAGTAAAACATGTTGGTTTTGGTTCATGGCATATGGGTTTGGGGCATTTGACTCAACTTAGCCAATCAGCACTGAGCAGTTGGCATCTTGGTAAGAGTTTCAGTGAAGCAGGAGCAGTTAAGAGGTTTTCAAAGATGTGGAACAGAGTCCAGTGGCATCATGACAAATGTCTTATTTGGGAAGATACCAACGGTGGCTACCTACACTAACCAGTATGGTGAAGTGCCTCTGCCTTGATCTTATCTTCCCCACTCCCCTGGTTTTGCCGGTTTGCCAAGCCTGCCTCTGTACTTCCCATTGCTGGACTTCTCACTGCCAGTACAGAGGTTAAAAATCTGCCTGCCAATGCAGGGAACGTGGGTTCAATCCCTAGTCCGGGAAGATCCCATGTGCCACAAGGCAACTAAGCCTGCGTGCCACAACTACTAAGTCCAGGCTCTAGAGTCTGTGAGCCACACCAAGAGAAGCCACCGCGATGAGAAGCCCGTGCACCGCAATGAAGAGTAGCCGCCACTTGCCGCAACTAAAGAAATCCAAGCACAGCAAGGAAGACCCAACACAGTCAAAAATACATAAATAAAAATTAAAGTAAAAAATAAGTATAATTCCCATTGTTCATTGCTGCTTAAGTTAACCAGCATCTGGTATGTGTGGCTGGAAACCAAGAGCACTGACTGGTAGAGTCACTTATCTGTTCTGCCCGTGTGGGCCCCCAGCATGGTTGGGGGCCATAAAACAGTGACCTTACATTTCTTCAGCCTCTGGGACCTCAGAGAGCTGCATCCCATGCTATGCTCTCCCAGCACCTTGTGCATGCCTCGAATGTGCCACCCATGACCCTCCATCTGCTTTTCTGCCCGGCCAGCCTGATCGTGGGCTCTTTCAAAATTAAGAAAGGGACTTCCCTGGTGGTCCAGTGGCTAAGAACCCAAAGTCCCAATGCAGGGGAGTTAGGTTTGATCCCTGGCCAGGGACCTAGATCACACATGGCCCAACTAAAGATCCTGCATGCCACAACCAAGACCAGCTAAATAAATTAATTAATTAAAAACAAATAAGAGATCGGTAACATTTGGCTTTGGCGTCTCAGATTCAATCTCACCGTGCATGCTAAGTCACTTCAGTCATGTCCGAGTCTTTGTGACCCTATGTACTGTAGCCTGCCAGGCTCGCTGTCCATGGGATTCTCCAGGCAAGAATACTGGAATGGGCTGCTGTGCCCTTCTCCAGGGGATCTTCCAGACCCAAGGGATCAAACGTGGGTTTCTTACGTCTCTTGTATTGGCAGGCAGGGTCTTTACCACTAGTGCCACCTGGGAAGCTCAGTCTCACTAGCACCTGATAAACTTTTTTTTTTTTTTTAACATACTTTTTTGCAGAGTTGTCTCCTATCTCCCTTAACCTCTTCCTCATTTTTGAGGATCTGAGAATGATATGGCTCCCAGAGGAAATGGAGGAACAGTGTATGAGATAGAATCAGGGATCTTTTGGATTCCTTTAGGTGCTCAGACGCCATACTTTTGAGATGGCCTGAGACTCTAGTCCTATCCACTCTTGGGTTAGTTCTCCTCCCTGTAGGTGAACACTCTGCTACCTTCATTTTTGTACCAGAACCACTATTTCTGTAAGTCTTCCAGCAAGTAATTGAGAGTTGAAAGAATTCTAATCTAACTTTTTTTAACTTATTTTTTTACTAATTAACTAGACTCTCCTAAAGCAGTATTAGGCCTGCTAAGACTCCTGCTAATACCTCCTCAAGCATTCTAAATCATGAGATTACACAAAGGGCCCTTCCCCCAACTCTTGCTGGACATTCACTTCTCTAATTTCTTTCTGGTTCCTGGAAACTCCATCTCCAGCAGGCAATATTACTTAATTAACAATATTTGTCTACAAGCTTTAAGTAAGATTTTCTAATTGCAACAGTTTCACATCACTTTTGTTCATGTTGATAAGTTATTTAAACATCATGAATAATTCAGATTGAGGTTTTGAATTGTTAATCAGAATAATGATAGCTGCAGTTCAACAACTTCACTGGCAGTGACTTTGAAAAAGGCCCTGAAACCATTTCCTTCAACAGCCTGAGGCTCTGCTCTCAAAGCAAAACAAGAAATTGCCAAAACTGCCAAATAGTGACTATGTTTGTGTTAACTTTGGACATAGTAATACAATGCAGACTGATATCACTCCATGGCTACATTTCACAATTGCAAATATCACTGCATTCTCTGTCACATTGATTTGCAATCTCTCTATTAGTGGCGTACCCGAAAAGACAGAAATGGTATGGCCCTAACAGAAGCAGAAGATATTAAGAAGAGGTGGCAAGAATACACAGAAGAACTATGCAAAAAAAGATCTTCATGACCCAGATAATCACGATGGTGTAATCACTCACCTAGAGTCAAATATCCTGGACTGCAAAGTCAAGCAGGCCTTAGGAAGCATCACTAGGAACAAAGTGAAGGTGATGGAATTCCAGCTGAACTATTTCAGATCTTAAGACATGATGCTGTGAAAGTACTGCACTCAATATGTCAGCAAATTTGGAAAACTCAGCAGTGGCCACAGGACTGGAAAAGGTCAGTTTTCATTCCAATCCCAAAGGGCAGTGCCAAAGAATGTTCAAACTATTGCACAATCGCACTCATTTCACATGGTAGCAAAGTAATGCTCAAAATTCTCCAAGTGAGGCTTCAACAATACGTCAACAGAGAACTCCCAGTTGCTCAAGCTGGATTTAGAAAAGGCAGAAGAACTAGAGATCAAATTGCCAACATCTGTTGGGTCATAGAAAAAGCAAATAAGTAAGTAAATAAGTGTTAGTCACTCAGTCGTGCCTGACTCTCTGCAACCCCATAGACTGCAGCCCACCAGGCTCCTGTGTCCATGAGATTTTCCAGGCAAGGATACTGGAGTGGGTTGACATTTCCCTCTCCAGGGAACCTTCCCAACCCAGAGATCAAACCCCAGTCTCCTATACTGCAGGCAGATTCTTTACCAAATGAGCTACAAGGGAAGTCCTAGAAGAAAAAAAAAAAAAACAAGAGAATACCAGAAAAAACATCTATTTATGCTTCATTGACTATGCTAAACTCTTTGACTGTGTGGATCACAACAAACTGGAAAATTCTGAAAGAGATAGGAATACCAGAACACCTGACTTGCCTCCTGAGAAATCTGTATGCAAATCAAGAAGCAACAGTTAGAACCAGACATGGAACAACCGACTGGTTCCAAATTGGGAAAGGGTCTGTCAAGGTGGTGTATTGTCACCCTACTTATTTAATTTATATGCAAAGTATATCATGCAAAATGCCAGGCTAGATGAAGCAGAAGTTGGATTCAAGATTGCTGGGAGAAATATCAATAACCTCAGATATGCAGATGACACCACCCTTATGGCAGAAAGCTAAGAGGAACTAAAGAGCCTCTTGATGAAAGAGAAAAAGGAGAGTGAAAAAGCTGGCTTAAAACTCAGCATTCAAAAAACTAAGATCATGGATGTGGTGCCATCACTTCATGGCAAATAGATGGGAAGGATAGAAGCAGTGACAGACTTTATTTTCTTGGGCTCCAAAATCACTGCAGATGGTGACTGCAGCCATGAAATTAAAAGACTCTTGCTCCTTGGAAGAAAAGCAATGACAAACATAGACAGTGTATTAAAAAGCAGAGACATTACTTTGCCGACAAAGGTCCATAAGTCAAAGCTATGATTTTTCCAGTAGTCATGTAGGGATGTGAGAACTGGACCATATAGAACATTGAACACTGAAGAATTGATGCTTTTGAACTGTGGTGTTTGAGAAGATTCTTAAGAGTCCCTTGGACTGCAAGGAGATCAAACCAGTCAATCCTAAATGAAATCAATCCAGAATATTCATTGGAAGGACTGATGCTGAGGCTGAAGCTCCACTACTTTGGCCACCTGATGCAAAAAGCTGACTCATTGGAAAAGGCCCTGATGCTGGGAAAGATTGAAGGCGGGAGGAGAAGGGGAAGACAGAGGACAAGATAGTTGGATGTTATCACCTACTCAATGGACATGGGTTTGAGCAAGCTCCAAGAGATGGTGAAGGACAGGGAAGCCTGACGTGCTGCAGTCCTGGGTTTTTAAAGAGTCAGACACAACTGAGTGACTGAACAACAACTAAAAGACAATGGAAACACCCCTTTCTGCTTAAGGACTATCAAGTAAGCAGAATTTAGCAAGTGTCTCAATCTGAGAACAGTTAAAGATTGCTGTCTATACAGAATAGTCCTGGCCTCACCTGTACCCCTTGGCAGATGACTCACTTTCCAATCTGTTACACCAGGTTTCTGTTTTCAAAATGAGCCCTAGCTTGAGTGCCCAAGTGGCACCTGATAGATCCACTTGGATGTCCCATCATCACAATACACCCACAGTTTAACTGATTCCCTGT
>NW_011494640.1:11702061-11741555 GCF_000754665.1 Bison bison bison | reverse complement strand
GTTAAAGTATTGGGTTGGCCAAAAAGTTCACTTGGATTTTTTCCATAAGATGGTATGGAAAACCTGAACAAAATTTTTGGCCAACTTAATAATTCCCAGCTGTAAATCCTAACTCAGCACTTACAGCTACATAGATTGAATAGTTCTTAAGCTCTCTGTACTCCAGTTAACCTCATTTGTAAGATGAGCATGATAATTCCAGCACTTATTTCATAGGATTAAATGAGTTAGCATTTCTAAAGCATTTAGACCAGCTCCTGGCCCATAACAGGCATTTTAAAGGTGTTAGTTAAAATGCCATCTCCCTCCACCCCATCAAATGGCCCTGGTAACTACCTTCCCTCCATCTTTTTTCACCTGTTTCATGTCCTGCCTTCCCCATGACTCTCTTCTTTATCACATCAGCACACAGTGGCCCTTACCTTTCTCAGCTGCAAGTAGAACATGGAACTGATAAAATAGAGTTCTGTTCCCTTATTGGTTACATGTCTGCCATATTCATTATGTCTGCCACCCATTTGTCATTCCTCCTGGGGTAGTTATACTTGGGTGTTGGTGGACTTTGTTTCTCTTTTATTAATCACTGAAGATCAGGGCTTTCATAATTCCCAGATGGCCCAGTGCTAAGCATGTAGTAAGCATTATATAACTGGCAATTATCTGTTTTGGTAGGAATAAAAGAGAAAAAAGAACAAAGATTATGATAGAAAAACATAAGAAGCACTGAGCCTGAGAATAGATCATGTTTCCTAGCCCTCTGCACTCTCAGATCATAACCTTCCTCACAGTTTAATTATTTGTTTAATGATTATAACCTCTGCTAGGATGTAAAACCTCCATAAAGGTGAAGGTCATGGGAATGCATTTCCACTGCTTCTAGGATTCTTAACTGTAACTGTGTGGCTATTACTCTGATAATGCCTCTGGTTATGGGCAGTTATGTTTATATGATACTGAATAGCCTGAATGTGAGGAGATTTTGTAATTTACTATTAATCACCAGAAGACTTCCCAGGTGGCATGGTGGTAAAGAACCTGCCTGCAATGCAGGAGATGTAGGTTCAATCCCTGGGTCAGGAAGATCCCCTAGAGAAGGAAATGACAACTCACTCAAGTATTCTTGCCTGGGAAATCCCATGGGCAGAGGAGCCTGGCAGGCTACAGTCCATGGGGTTGCAAAGAGTCAGACACAACTGAGCACTGAAGGTGGTGATATTAATCACCAAGTCATTGTGGTTAGATTTCTGCAAAGAAGAGAACTATTTACACAGGACTAATAAATGACTCTCTGCCTGTAGTTCAACTCCACAGATTTCTAATAGCCTAGATCTGAAATTCAGCATTAAGGAATTGACTGTTCTACCTTAACTTCACAAATGTATTTCTTTTCTGACACATAGGAGAAATCTATAAATTCAGTTTGCTGTTGAAACAAGAATGAAGAAAAAAACCTGAAATCATCAGAATTTACCATGTCACCAAGCACTATTTGTCTCTGCAGTTTACCCTGACAAGCATCTCATAGTTTGACTGGAGTAGAATAAGATACCTTAAGAGTGATTGACATTTGTTTCCATTAATTTGTGGAACTAGAGAAATAAAAAATTTAATAACCACAAATTACTCTTGTGACATTTTATCTGTTTTAAGTATTTGAGCAGATTGGCAGTGAATAGAATGTCCTATTTAAGTATATTCAATCTAAAACATCTCATTTGCCCTATAAAGAAAGACAACCATTAGTGAAAAGTTTATTTTTCAAAATTCAAAAAGTAGCTGAAACATGCCATGATTTTTCAGAGAGCATGCTTTGATGACCCAGATTTTTCTTGTGAGCTACTCAAAAGAGAATCTCTAGAATGGCTATCAAAGTACATGAAAGACACTAACCTATGAATTAGAAAGTTAGAGACCATTCAGGAAGGAATCATGACTCATACAATTACCCTTCTTATAATGCTTATCAATGTCAGGCAACATATTTCAGCCAGAGACTTCTCTAACCACTGACTCATTAAAGCTCCTATTAACATATAATTTTCAAAAAAGTTTAAAAACCTGGGCTTCCCTGGTAGCTCAGTGGTAAAGAATCCATCTGCCAATGCAGGAGACATGGATTCGATCCCTGATCTGGGAAGATCCCAGATCATGTGGGAAGATCCCACATGCTGCAGAGCAACTAAGCCCACGAGCTACAACGACTGAGCCAGCACTCTAGGAGCTGGATGTGGCAATTACTGAAGCCCACATGCCCTAGGGCTTGTGCTCTGCAACAGGAGAGTAGCCCCTGGTCACCACAACTAGAGAAAAAGCCCATGTAGCAACAAAGACCCAGCTCAGCCAAAAAAAAAAAAATTAAGTTAGAAACTTGATGCTCTTATAAATACAAAATAGACACATGTCAAAATTTCCGTTCAACTCATTAATTAATTAGTGAGCCAGTAAGTAAAAAGAGAAATAGAGTCAGATACTCCATAGAAAGCTAAAATAAGTTTGCTAATACTTTCAAAACTGGCAAATGTCCTACTAGGCAATAAATAGTAACTTTAAGGGTGATCAGTTTTATGGGTAGGAATTATTTGCTTAGTCCCCAAACATAATTTGAGATATCAAATTTTGTACAAGCTAATTTCTACCTTTACAAGGCTGTGAAAATTTCTAATTAATAGGAAATAAGAAGTTTAACAAAGATATAGCCTCCTCTCTGGAAAATTAGATAGTCCCCAGGAGGGGTGGGCCTGCTAGAAACCTGCAATATTGCACTGAAAAAGCACTCAGTAATGATTGGAAAAAATCCCCTGGAGGAGGAAATGGCAACTCACTCCAGTATTCTTGCCTGGAAAATTCCACTGACAGAGAAGACTGGCGGGCTACAGTCCATGGGGTCACAAAGAGCCATGACTTAGCAATTGAGTACATGTACTCATACCATGTTAGCCTAGTTAGCTTGGCTGCCATAAAAAAGTGCCATAGACTCAGTTGTTTAACCTACAGAAATTTATATCTTACAGTTATAGAGGCCAGAAATGCAAGGTCAAGGTGCCAGCAAAGGTAGGTTTTCTTCTGGGGTCTCTTCTTTTGACTTGATTTGACTTGCATGTAGCCACCACTGAGCCCTTTCAGTGCAATCACAGAGCTCCCTCTGCCTCTTCTTTTAAAGGCATTAGTCCCATCTTGAGGGCCCCATCTCAGGACCTCTTCTAACCCTAATTGTTATAATGGTATTTTTTATTTTGTTATTTAAGATGATCAGCAAATTCATGCCTAAAGAATAATACTCTTTTGCAAGAATAATCACCACCAAACCTGACACTCAGGGGTATGCTCATACAGATTATTGAAATATATAAACAATTTTATATGAGTTGGTTACCTGTGACTGCCTCAAGTCTCCCAAAGGCTCTTTCCCTCCCTCTGAATTCCAAATACCCCTGGGCCTGCCCACCATCCAGTTACTAAAGGTATAAAATCTCTACTACTACTACTACTAAGTCGCTTCATTTGTGTCCGACTGTGCAACCCCACAGATGGGAGCCCACCAGGGTCCTCTGTCCCTGGAATTCTCCAGGCAAGAACACTGGAGTGGGTTGCCATTTCCTTCTCCAATGCAAGAAAGTGAAAAGTGAAAGTGAAGTCGCTCAGTTGTGTCCAACTCTTCCAGACCCCATGGACTGCAGCCTACCAAGCTGCTCTGTCCATGGGATTTTCCAGGCAAGAGTACTGGAGTGGATTGCCATTGCCTTCGCTGATAACATCTCTAAGTAGTGGCAATTCAGATTGATCTCTACTCATACCCTACTATTTAGAATGTTAAAAATATCACTTCTAATTCATTACCACTAAGTCTTGACCTCTTAACATATGCCAACCATCATGTTAAGTCTTTATTTGAATTGCCTTATACATTCCCTGCATATCTGAGGTTATTGATATTTCTCCTGGCAATCTTGATTCCAGCTTGTGCTTCTTCCAGCCCAGCGTTTCTCATGATGTACTCTGCATATAAGTTAAATAAGCAGGGTGACAATATACAGCCTTGACGTACTCCTTTTCCTATTTGGAACCGGTCTGTTGTTCTATGTCCAGTTCTAACTGTTGCTTCCTGACCTGCATACAGGTTTCTCAAGAGGCAGGTCAGGTGGTCTGGTATTCCCATCTCTTGAAGAATTTTCCACAGTTTATTGTGATCCACACAGTCAAAGGCTTTGGCATAGTCAATAAAGCAGAAATAGATGTTTTCCTGGAACTCTCTTGCTTTTTCGATGATCCAGCAGATGTTGGCAATTTGATCTCTGGTTCCTCTGCCTTTTCTAAAACCAGCTTGAACATCTGGAAGTTCACGGTTCATGTATTGCTGAAGCCTGGCTTGGAGAATTTTGAACGTTACTTTACTAGCATGTGAGATGAGTGTAATTGTGCAGTAGTTTGAGCATTCTTTGGCATTGCCTTTCTTTGGGATTGGAATGAAAGCTGACCTTTTCCGGTCTTGTGGCCACTGCTGTTTTCCAAATTTGCTGTCATGTTGAGTGCAGCACTTTCACAGCATCATCTTTCAGGATTTGGAATAGCTCCACTGAAATTCCATCACCTCCACTAGCTTTGTTCGTAGTGATGCTCTCTAAGGCCCACTTGACTTCACATTCCAGGATGTCTGCTCTAGGTCAGTGATCACACCAACGTGATTATCTGGGTTGTGAAGATCTTTTTTGCACAGTTCTTCTGTGTATTCTTGCCACCTCTTCTTAATATCTTCTGCTTCTGTTAGGTCCATACCATTTCTGTCTTTTATCGAGCCCGTCTTTGCATGAAACATTTCCTTGGTATCTCTAATTTTCTTGAAGAGATCTCTAGTCTTTCCCATTCTGTTGTTTTCCTCTATTTCTTTGCATTGATTGCTGAAGAAGGCTTTCTTATCTCTCCTTGTTATTCTTTGGAACTCTGCATTCAAATGCTTATATCTTTCCTTTTGTCCTTTGCTTTTCACTTCTCTTCTTTTCACAGCTATTTGTAAGGCCTCCCCAGACAGCCATTTTACTTTTTTGCATTTCTTTTCCATGGGGATGGTCTTGATCCCTGTCTCCTGTACAATGTCACAAACCTCCATCCATAGTTCTTCAGGCGCTCTGCCTATCAGATCTAGTCCCTTAAATCTATTTCTCACTTCCACTGTATAATCATAAGGGATTTGATTTAGGTCATACCTGAATGTTCTAGTGGTTTTCCCCACTTTCTTCCATTTAAGTCTGAATTTGGCAAAAAGGAGTTCATGGTCTGAGCCACAGTCAGCTCCTGGTCTTGTTTTTGCTGACTGTATAGAGCTTCTCCATCTTTGGCTGCAAAGAATATAATCAACCTGATTTTGGTGTTGATCATCTGGTGATGTCCATGTGTAGAGTCTTCTCTTGTGTTGTTGGAAGAGGGTGTTTGCTATGACCAGTGCGTTCTCTTGGCAAAACTATTAACCTTTTCCCTGCTTCATTCCGTACTCCAAGGCCAAATTTGCCTGTTACTCCAGGTGTTTCTTGACTTCCTACTTTTGCATTCCAGTCCCCTATAATGAAAAGGACATCTTTTTTGGTGTTAGTTCTAAAAGGTCTTGTAGGTCTTCATAGAATCGTTCAACTTCAGCTTCTTCAGCATTACTGGTTGGGACATAGACTTGGATTACTGTGATATTGAATGGTTTGCCTTGGAAACGAACAGAGGTCATTCTGTCGTTTTTGATATTGCATCCAAGTACTGCATTTCAGACTCTTTTGTTGACCATTGTGGCTACTCCATTTCTTAAGGGATTCCTGTCCACAGTAGTAGATGCAGATGACACCACCCTTATGGCAGAAAGGCAAGAGGAACTAAAGAGCCTCTTGATGAAAGTGAAAGAGGAGAGTGAAAAAGTTGGCTTAAAGCTCAACATTCAGAAAACTAAGATCATGGCATCTGGTCCCATCACTTCATGGGAAATAGATGGGGAAACAGTGGAAACAGTGTCAGACTTTATTTTTCAGGGCTCCAAAATCACTGCAGATGGTGACTGCAGCCATGAAATTAAAAGACGCTTACTCCTTGGAAGGAAAGTTATGACCAACTTAGATAGCATATTGAAAAGCAGAGATATTACCTTGCCAACAAAGTTCCATCTAGTTAAGGCTATGGTTTTTCCAGTGGTCATGTATGGATGTGAGAGTTGGACTGTGAAGAAAGCTGAGGGCCAAAGAATTGATGCTTTTAAACTGTGGTGTTGGAGAAGACTCTTGAGAGTCCCTTGGACTGCAAGGAGATCCAACCAGTCCATCATAAAGGAGATCCATCCTGGGTGTTCATTGGAAGGACTGATGCTGAAGCTGAAACTCCAATACTTTGGCCACCTCATGAGAAGAGTTGACTCATTGGGAAAGACCCTGATGCTGGGAGGGATTGGGGGCAGGAGGAGAAGGGGACGACAGAGGATGAGATGGCTGGATGGCATCACTGACTCAATAGAAGTGAGTTTGAGTAAACTCCGGGAGTTGGTGATGGACAGGGAGGCCTGGCATGCTGCAATTCATGGGGTTACAAAGAGTCGGACACGACTGAGTGACTGAACTGACTGACTGACTGATACATTCCCTATCACCACCCTTTGTAGTAAATGTTAATATCGTCCCCATTATACAGTTGCGGAAACTGAGGCTCAGAGGAGTCAATAACTTGTCCTAGGCCAAATGTTGAGTAATGAAGTCAGGACCTAAACCAAGTAGTCTAACCTTGGGGCCTGTACCCCATTCTGCTTCTCCAGCCCTGGAGAAGCTCTATTCCTGGCTGACAGCCCTGACCAGGGCACAAAGATCTATTCTGCCTATAGCCCTCACCTCCTATCCACTAGAACAATGAATAAACAAAGTTATCTCCTGGAACTGAACACCAAACTGCTGCTTATGTTCAATACTGAACAGTTTGTTTACTTCCTCTAAGCTCTCTCTTATAAAGTAGGACAAGAATGGGAAATTCTTGATTCCACTCTTTTCATACCATTTTAAGTCATTTGTGCTATTCGTATGTGTTCACTACATAATTTAATCACTTTGTGTCACCTATCTCACTTGGTAGCACTTAACCAAAATAATTGTCTGAGCATCCCTGATCATACTTCAAAAATATTGTTCAGAGACACAAACAGTGGATGGTCTTATGGTGGTCTTTATGTCAAGGCCTAATAATACAATGATGATGAGGATGATGAGGATGGAAACCTAGGATTTTAAAGTGGAAGTTAACAGATACACACTACTATGTATAAAACTGGTAAACTACAAAGTCTTACTACACAGCATACAGAACTATCTTCAATATCTTATGATAACCTATAAAGGAAAATAATCTGAAAAATAATATATATGTATATAAACATATATGTGTGTATATATATATAACTGAGTCATTTTGCTATACAACAGAACTAACACAACCTTCTAAATCATCTATACTCCAATTTTTTAAAAAAGCACAAAGTCTTCTTAGAAGCAATTACTGCTGCTCTTCAGTTGCTAAGTCATGTCTGACTCTTTGCAACCCCATGGACTGCAGAACACCAGGCCTCCCTGTCCTTCACCATCTCGCAGAGCTTGCTCAAACTCATGTCCATTGAGTCGGTGATGCCATTCAACCATCTCAGCCTCTACCGTCCCCCTCTCCTCCTGCCCTCAATCTTTCACAGAATCAGGGTCTTTTCCAATGAGTCAGCTCTTCTCATCAGGTGACCAAAGTCAGCTTTAGCATCAGTCCTTCCAAGGAATATTCAGGACTGATTTCCTCTAGGATGGACTGGTTGGCTCTCCCTGCAGTCCAAGGGACTCTCAAGAGTCTTCTCCAACAGCACAATTCAAAAGCATCAATTTTTCAGCACTTGGCTTTCTTTGTAGTCCAGCTCTCACATCCATACATGACTACTGGAAAAACCATAGCTTTGACTATCTGGACAGTTACCTGTTTTTTTGTCTCTCCCCAAAATCCATATATGGAAACCTAATTCTCAGTGTGATGATACTGGGAGATGAGGTCTTCGGGAGATTATCAGGTCATGAGTGTAGAATCCCCATGAATGGAATTAATGACCTTTATAAAAGAGGCTCAGAGAGCACCCTTGTACCTTCTGCCATGTTGAGGACACAGCTGTCTGAACCAAGAAGTGCGCCTTCTCACCAGACACCCGACTTACCAGCAACCTGATACTCAGACTTCCAGCCTCAGAACTGTGGGAAATAAATTTCTGTTGTCTGTAAGCCACCAAGTTTATGGTAGTCAGTTATAACATCCTAAACAGAAGGTAATTTATACACTCACCTTCCTCATTATAGTAAAGTTTTGACACATCTAATATCATGGATGAACTTCAAAGACATTATGTGGTATAAAATCAGCCAGACACAAATGGACAAATATTATACAACTCCACTTATATGAAATATCTGGGCTAAAATTCATAGAGACAGAGAGTAGAATAGAGTTTACCAGCAGGGTGGAGAAGGAGGGTAGAGTGGGGAATTATTGCTTAATGGACACAGAGTTTTTGTCAAGGATGATGAAAAAGTTCTGGAAATAGTGGTAATAATTTTACAACAATGTGACTTAAAGTAGCTGAATTCTACACTTAAAATGGTAAAAATTATAACTTTTATATTATATATATTGTCAGACTAAATTTTTTAATCCAACAAACTACTCATTTCTGAGGAACTGACAAAACTCAGCCACTTTAAGGAAAAAAAAGCAGCAGAGGCAAGATAAAGATTTTTTTCACATGTATGAAAACTGGCGATATTTCATCAGCAAACCATTATTACAAGGAATATTAAAGAAAGTCCTTTAGACAGAAGGAAAATGATACCAGATGGAATTGTGGAAATATGATTCTATACCAAAGAATGAAAAGTTCAGAAGTGGTAACTACATGGGTAAATATATGAGATGTGTTTTATTATTGTCTCCTTAAAAGATAATTGACTAAGCAAAAATATCAGCAATGTAGTACGGCATTTACAATACATGTGAAAGTCAAATATAGTAATAGCACAGAGGTCAGGAGAGAAAAGGAAAGAGTTATACTATTGAGAGGCCCCTATACTGTACATAAAATGTATAATATTACTTGAACATAAACAGTTTTGGTTTAAGCCATGTTGCCCAGCTTGTGAGATCTCAGTTCCCCGACCAGGGACTGAACCCAGGCCATGACAGTAAAAACCAAGATTAAACACAAAAGGCAGAAATTACTGTAGGTAATACAGAAGGTTAAATGCTTTAAAAAAAAAAAAGGAAAAACATTTTAAAGTTGGAGAAGGTTGAGTCCAAGTTCCCATCATTGTAAATGTGATGCAAAGTCAGGAGTTGCTGCACCCATCGCCTCTGCTGCTAATTTTAAAGCCACTCCCATCCACAAATACAGTGACCAGAGTGAGATGTGGAATCCAGCAACTGCTAAAATTTATTTCTATTAAAACCTAATTGTCCATCTCTGTCCACATTCTGCTGAGAGATGACATGTCCTGTCTTCTGCTTTTTATGTCTCATGAAAGTTCATCAAATAACTGAATCTGTTCAGTATTCAGGACCCTAGCTGCAAAAGAGCCAAGGTAAGGCCACGTTTTTAGCTTTTCAATTTCCCTACAAAGGAGGAGGGCAAAATGAAGACAGAGAAAGTCAACCTACATAACCAGTAAAGCTAAAACTAGTCAGTTTGGCTGAGAGAATAATTGACTCACAATTTGAAATCATTTGTTAACAAAAAATTATATATTTCCATTTTACTTGAAAGTTTTTCAGTTTATAAGGTGATAACTCTTTTAAATATAAGTATGTATTGTATAAGTCTAATGCCAAAATCAAATTACAAACACATTTGCTTACTTCTGCACATTTTATTTAAAAGGGTTCAAATCAGTGTGCTGCACAAAAAGAAGTTGATCTTATTAGATACTTTTTTATACTACTGTACCTGTTAAATCTTGTTTGGCTTGCCTATAACATAGTAATGAAACAATATTGAAAATAGTTTCAGGCTACTTTTCCAGGTCACCAATGTTTTGTGTGTGTGTGTGTGTGTGTGTGTTTTCCCCTTTCAATGGCTAAAACAAAATGGGATTTAATATCCACAAGGCAAAATAACACAGGTAAAGTTAAATATAAGTGAACCTAACTATATATGTTAAATGGGTTCAGGGATCTTGGAATGAATTGAAATGTCTCAAAACATGTGGAAAACATGCATATGCCAATGAAAACATCTACTTATTCCATGGTCGATTAAGCCAAATAATATTTAGTACTTATTAAAATATTCTTATCAAACCTTTTTTGGGCATTGACACTATTACTTCTGAGGCAAGTCAGGTTACCAAGATTGGCCCAGGTGAAAATGACCACTGGTCTCAATTGAGTTTTATTTTCTCATCATGTCTCAGTCATGAACAAGCAAGTAGACCTTGCAAAAGGTGGACCTAAGATTCCAGAAATGTAGTGGTGTGAGTTAAATGGGTTCTTGAATCCATCCTGGTTCATCATAGGAGCTCAAATTTCAGTGGTCTCAGCAACCTAGGTGGTCTGAAGAAAGAGTCAGCATTGCATAGAACTATGGGCTCACTGCTTCCTGTTCTATTTCAGGCCAAATAATATCAAGCTGGGGAGAAGATATGTCATCTATAGGTCTAGTTTCAGTTCAGTTCAGTTCAGTCACTCAGTCATGTCCGACTCTTCGTGACCCCATGAATTGCAGCACACCAGGCCTCCCTGTCCGTCACCAACTCTCGGAGTTCACTCAGACTCACGTCCATTGAGTCGGTGATGCCATCCAGCCATCTCATCCTCTGTCGTCCCTTCTCCTCCTGCCACCAATCCCTCCCAGCATCAGAGTCTTTTCCAATGAGTCAATTCTTCGCATCAGGTGGCCAAAGTACTGGAGTTTCAACTTTAGCATCATTCCTTCCAAAGAAATCCCAGGGCTGATCTCCTTCAGAATGGATTGGTTGGATCTCCTTGCAGTCCAAGGGACTCTCAAGAGTCTTCTCCAACACCACAGTTCAAAAGCATCAATTCTTCGGCACTCAGCCTTCTTCACAGTCCAAATCTCACATCCATACATGACCACAGGAAAAACCATAGCCTTGACTAGACAGAACTTTGTTGGCAAAGTAATGTCTCTGCTTTTCAATATGCTATCTAGGTTGGTCATAACTTTTCTTCCAAGGAGTAAGCGTCTTTTAATTTCATTTATACCTGTAATTTTAAACATTATATGGCATCTATTATATATTTTGCAAATGTGGTTTGTAAAAACTCCTATAAGTAGGTGCTATTATTATCCCTTTTTATAAATGAGGAAACTAAGGCACAGAAAAATGAAATAATCTGTCCAAGTTCTCACAACTAAAAAGTGGCCAAACAGAATTCACATCCAGTTGGTCTGTTTCCAGAGTCCAGTATGCCAGTCCAAAACTGCCACAGCAAGCTGCTTCCATGAAATAATGTCTTATAATGCCACATTGTATATTTTCAAATTCCCAAGTGGTGCTAGTGACAACGAACCTGCCTGCCAATGCAGGAGACTTAAGAGAAGTGGGATTGATCCCTGGATCGGGAAGATCCCCTGGAGGAGGAAATGGCAACCCACTCTAATATTCCTGCCTGGAGAATTCCATGGAAAGAGAAGCCTAGTGGGCTACAGTCCATAGCATTGCAAAGAGTCAGACGTGACTGAAGAGACTTAGCACGGCACAGGGTAGAGTGCATCTGCTGCTAAGTCACTTCAGTCGTGTCCGACTCTGTGTGACCCCATAGACGGCAGCCCACCAGGCTCCGACGTCCCTGGGATTCTCCAGGCAAGAACACTGGAGTGGGTTGCCATTTCCTTCTCCAATGCACGAAAGTAGCTGTATGCAAATAAGTCTAACTGTTTACAATGGACAGGTTTCTGCATTCAGGCCACTACATGTTTACTTTTAAAGCATTTGTTTAAACCTATTAAGTTCAGGGATTCTGCCAAAGTTGCTTACAAAAACACCAAACCCAAGTTTAATAGTCTTACAGGGAAGGAATATATTGACTCACATAATAGAACAGTACTGAGGTTTCAAGTGTGGCTTAATTCAGGTCCCAGAGCGTGTTACTAGGATCCATCTATTAGCTCTACAGTCCCAAGGCTTTCCTGATAATACAAACCAATTGCCACAACTGGATACCCTTAGCCCTGATTGGCCTGCCTGGAGTCACGTGACCTGCTTGCATCAAGCAGGATGCTGGGGTAAGTAGCACAGTGTTTGCTGTAGGAAGTAACAGGACCTCAGTCTCTAAGGTCTCAATAATCACTTCCCCTGCTCCACCTATTTTCTGACTTAATAAAACAAACTTGAACTCAGAGCATTTCAGTTTTGCATTAAAGAAAGGATACTGGATGCTTGGGGCTAGTGCACTGGGACGACCCAGAGGGATGGTATGGGGAGGGAGGAGGGAGGAGGGTTCAGGATGGGGAACACATGTATACCTGTGGCGGATTCATTTTGATATTTGGCAAAACTAATACAATTATGTAAAGTTTAAAAATAAAATAAAATAAAAAAGAAAGGATATATCTTAAAAAAAAAAACAAAAAAAAAAACCACTATGCTATCATTATCCTTCACATTTCCAATGTGAGATAGTTCAGTTCAGTTCACTCAGTCATGTCCGACTCTTTGTGACCCCATGGACATGGAATGCCAGGCTTCCCTGTTCCCTGTTCATCACCAACTCCCAGAGCTTGCTCAAACTCATGTCCATTGAGTCGGTGATGCCATCCAACCATCTCAGCCTCTGTCATCCCCTTCTCCTCCTGCCTTCAATTTTTCCCACCATCAGGGTCTTTTCCAGTGAGTCAGTTCTTCCCATCAGGTGGCCAAAGTACTGGAGTTTCAGCTTTAGCAACAGTCCTTCCAATGAATATTCAGGACTGATTTCTTTTAGGATTGACTGGTTTGATCTCATTGCAGTCCAAGGGGCTCTCAAGAGTCTTCTCTACTACAGTTCAAAGCATCAGTTATTCAGTGCTCAGCTTTCTTTATAGTCCAGCTCTCACATCCATACACGACTACTGGAAAAACTATAGCTTTGACTAGATGGACCTTTGTCAGCAAAGTAATGTCTCTGTTTTTTTAATATGCTGTCTAGGTTTGTCATGGCTTTTCTTCCAAGGAGCAAGCGTCTTTTAATTTCATGGCTGCAGTCACCATCTTCAGTGATTTTAGAACCCAAAAAAGTAAAGTCTCCCACTATTTCCATTGTTTCTCCACCTATTTGCCATGAAGTGATGGGACCAGATACCATAATCTCAGTTTTCTGAATGTTGAGTTTTAAGCCAACTTTTTCACTTTTTTGAAATAGGTCATGTCCCTCGAAATAGGAGCTTTATTAAGTCAGTATGTGCACAGAGTTTTCAGGTGATTTTCTCAAAAGACTTCAATTTTAACTTAAGACTAGCAGGAAAAACAATTCATTACCAAAACATGTTTGCCAATTTTACTGTTTTCTTTACAGTAGTTTTTTTTTCTTTTTTTTTTTTAAGTGATACCTCATATGAAGAGATGAGGCTCCCATCCAATACAGAAAGCTCGCCTTTGCATTAAGCTTTGGTGACATCAGAGAATCCACACTACTAGGTCATTGGCTCTTTGAGAATTGCAGTAAGTCTTGTCCACAACTGAGTATTCAGGACTTACTACAATGCCTAGGACATAACGAAAGTGTTCTTTTAATGCTTAATAAATGAATGATAATAGTCAATATTTAGGACTTACTATCAGAAACTATTCTAAGGGTTTTATATTTATTAACTCAGTCTTTATAAAAAAAAGCTTTTGGGGCAGATACAGCTATTATTCCCATTTATCAGATCAGAAATCTCACATACATAGTAGGTGATGAAATGATGTTTTATTTTTGTTTGTTTGATTTTTAAATTTTTAAAAACTTTACTTAAGTATAGTTAATTTCCAATGTGTTCATGTCTTCTGTATAGCAAAGTGACTCAGTTATATGTATATAACTGTATACTATATATGTATAAGAACTTTTCCTATTCTTTTCCATTATGGTTTAATGGTGTTTTAACCAGGCGATCCAGCATGAGAACCCATGCTCTTAAGCACCATAATGCACTCAAGACACTGACACTTGTGTCCATGGAGTAATGACTATATGTACAGTCTTAGGAGTGGGAGCTACATGGTGGATGCTGAGTCTCTTCCTTGTGAGATCTAAGTTTCTAAACAGCCCTTGGTATTAATCTGCTTCATCCCCATGGGTATCATTTCCCTTTCACCAAATACCCCCAGCTATCCCAACGCACTAGTCACTCTGACAAGATCCCTTCCCCCTCTAATATTTCACAAGTTCTATATTTTTAAGATGTGTCCAAAAATAGTTTATTTCATACTGGGAAACAGAGGTCTCAAACTCAAGTGTCTCTGGGTTCTCACAGATAAAGGAATTTTGACAAGTGTGGTCAAATGTCACGGGCCTTTCCTGCCAGAGGGCATTTAGATGCAAAATACTTACTTTTTAGTGGTGGCCAAACAAAATGGTTGAGAGGCTGCATTAGGGGCCAGCAGCTTTCAGCTCTTACACTGAGCTTGGAGGTTTATTCTAAGAAAACCTCACTGAGAAAGCCCCAGTGGTCTCAGAGGACACCCCTAAAATAAAATGAGAAGAAGACTGCTGAAGCTGGATCAAGTGAGGGGGACCAAGTTACCTGCAGTAGAAATCTAGAGTGCTCAGAGTTGACCTTTGTAGTTAGTTTTCCTTTTGTTTTTTTAAACAAGTTATACCTTAAATATCTCTTCTTATAGATATTTCTTTCAACTGTTACTTTACCTTTTATATAAGTTGAGTATTTAATTTAAAAAATAGTTATTTTTTAGTTAAATATTTAGTTTTAATACTTAATAAACTAAATATTCATATTTAGTTTCTTTGTTTTAAGAAATGCAAAGTATTTGGAGCTAAAAGAATAAACGTTCCATTTTCCTCACTTTGAAATCCATTAAATATTAATAGGGTCAGAGCTTTTCCTTGACAATGATAACATCTATCATTTTCTTAGGTCTTATCCTTTCTTTGTAGGAGCTCCACAGGCAACTCCCAAAGGAAAATTTCCTGAATGGAAACAATGGGCGCTCTCGAAGGGGGGAACAGTACCCTTTCTGTGTGGAAATTGAGCAGTCTGCATGTGTCCAAAGGAAGTCAATAAAAAAAAAAGCATGCACAAGAATTAACCAAGAAGTACACCAAAAGCTGTAGTTTTTGAAAATAGACTTATCAAACATCTTCAATTAAGAAGCTTAAAATGATTGTGTACATTAAAAAAAAAAGAGTAGAGGGATACCCAGACCCTTGGTCACCTCCACTTTAGGAATGCTTAAGTTTATTTTTTCATTTTTGTATTCCAAGTCATCTAAAAATATGTTATTTAATGAGATTTATGTTCAAACATCTTTTGATATTGATTTCTAACATAAGTCCACAGTGATAAGAGAACAGACTCTGTATGACGTCAGTGCCTCTAGACCATGAAATGTTCACACCTTGTTGTGTGTCCCTGGGTAAGTTCCACTGTCTCCTGGTTCATAGTGTATGGAAACTTGAATAGAATTTGTATCCTACTTTGTGTGAAAATCGTATAAATCTTAGTTATGTTTAATTGGTTCACAGTGCTTTTCATATCTACTATATCCTTCTACTTTTCTATCTATTTTTGAGAGTTTGATATTAAAACTTCAACTAAAAATTTTAATTTATCTACTTAAAAATAATTGTAATATATCATGGAACTATATGTAACTTTCTTCTGTATTTTCCAGGTCTCCTGTAAATATGTTATCATACTTTCATAGCTTAAAAAAAGAGAAAAATACAAAAATATAAAAGCACAATTTAGAATGCTTTTAATCCATTCAGTAAAACATCAATTAACTAGGCTGTAATTAATTAGAACATTTCATTACCTAAATTTTGTTTTGTTTCTCAAATGTTTTCTTTAAAGAAAAGTAGCAATTAAAAATGATATTATAGGTTTCTTTAAAATAGATTGCAAAGACTATTAGCAGTTAGCATAAATTCATCTCAATTTTCTATACCTTCTATATTTTCAGGCTTGTTCCATAAAAAAAAAGATTACTTTGAGATAAAGCTCAAAATCATCAAAAAAGATTTAATTTGAATCATTATGCTATATTCAAACTAAAGCAGAAGAGTGGGCTCATACTTTTATCCATATGTACTTGAGAAAGATTTTAGTAGCAAATTAAAGTTGAGTAAACAGAGTATTCCATGCTTGGGTTATTCTACTTAAAAGAAGTCAACAGACACTCTGGTACACCAAATCAGATGTGAGGAAGACAGCTTTCCCCCATCCAGGAGGCCAGGTAAAGCCTCTGCGAAGTGAAAATCATTCCATCGTGTCCGACTCTTTGCGACCCCATGGACTATAGTCCTTGGAATTCTTCAGGCCAGAATATTGGAGTGGGTAGCCTTTCCCTTCTCCAGGGGATCTTCCCAACCCAGGGATCAAACCCAAGTCTCCCACATTGCAGGTGGATTCTTTACCAGCTGAGCCACAAAGGAAGCCCAAGAATACTGGAGTGGGTAGTCTATCCCTTCTCCAGTGGATCTTCTTGACCCAGGAGTGGAACCAGGGTCTCCAGCATTGCAGGTGGATTCTTTACCAACTGAGCTAACAGGGAAGCCTTTGTAATTGCCTATATGTGGGCTGATCTTTCACACATAGGATTTGGGGCTGCAGTTGCACTTTGCAGAAAGCACAGAAAATTGTACCTTTATTGCTTCAGCCTGGAAGGAACATATTTCAGTTCCTGCTACAGTCCAGTAGCCAAAGCTAGCCACACTGTTCTGTCCAACTTCAAACAGGACTGAGAATGATTATTTTTCATGTGTTAAGGGGGTGCTAGAGAATGGGAGGTACGATAAGCCCCAGTAATGACAACAATGGTACAATAAGCAGACTTAGCGGGCCCAACTGAAACCATTAGGTGGCATTTCCAGGGCTTCAAAGAGTTCTGGTACCAAATCCTTTATGTCTCAGTTCAGAAAGAATTCAGCGAGAGGCAAAATGATAGATATGAATATTAGAACAGGACGCTTGTGAGACTTACAAGCAGGTGGGCGAGAGAGTGTCCCCTCAAGAACTTAGTGGGTTACAGGTTTGTAATCAAAGGAAAAGTGGAGAAGGGGAAAGACCACTTTCTTCCTCATTTTTGAGTAGACATCATGCTTTTATCATCAGCAACTCCACCAGTTTGAGCAGTAGAATTTTCTTGATTCTATGTGGTCAATTCTGGACCGTCATGGCACTATGGAAATATTATTTCAGATCTCAGTACAATGAGAGGGTCTTTACTTTGAAATGTCACCTTTCCATAAATTTTTGTTTTTATGTGTGTAGAGATCATATCCTGCATGCATGCTCAGCCCCTCAGTCATGTCTGACTCTTTGTGACTCCATGGACCGTAGCCTGCCAGGCTCCTCTGCCCATGGAATTTTTCAGGCAAGAATACTGGAGTTGGTTGCTATTTCCTCCTCTAGGGGATCTTCCCAACCCAGGGATGGATCCCAAGTCTCTTGAGTCTCCTACACTGGCAGGCAGATTCTTTACCACTGCACCAGAGAGCATGTTGTAGGGGTCATTAACTTACTGAGCCCAGTGGACAGGATGTGGTCTCACTCCACCATCGTTTTATTGTTTGGGGGCATGTCTCATGCTTCTGCTGCATGGTTTTGTTGCTAAGCAAGCCTATCTGGTTTTGTGGTTAAGCAAACCTGCTTTCTTCAGTGATCATTAACTTAGAAAGGTCACCCATATTTTTTCTACTTACAATCCTCTAGTGGGATTAACTATTTAATCACCTACTTTCTCCCTTTACTCTGTCCCTGTCACAACCAGTCATCTGTATTTCTGCTCTAATTTCTCCTTGTGCAACTGGATGAGGAGGTCAGACTCCTGTGAAGAAGACAGAGGAGGCTGTGTGAAACTCTAATTTTAAGACAGAGGAGGCTGTGTGAAATTCTTCAAACCAGGCTTATCACTCAAAAATCAGATCCTGCATCTTAATCCCCACTTGATTCTCTGTGCCTGCCTTCAGCTGGTCAGGACCCATGGGAGAGAAAGATGAGTGATTGGCCTCCTCCCAAAAATCCACATCTGGCAAAAATACAGAGAGAAGTCAGACTTAGAGAACAAACTTATGTTACCATGTTGAAGGGTGGAGGGAAGAGATGGTTAGGGAATTTGGGACCAACATGTACACACTGATATATTTAAAACAGGTAACAAACAAAGTCCTATTGTGTAGCACAGGGGACTCTGTTCAATGTTATGTGGCAGCCTGGATGGCAGGAGAGTTTGGGGGAGAATGGATACATGTATATGTGTGGCTGAGTCCCTTCGCTGTTCACCTGAAACTACCACAACAGTGCTGATCATCTATACCCCAATATGGGCTTCCCTGGTGGCTCAGCAAAAAAGAATCCACCTACCAATGCCTGCCAATGCAGGAGATGCGAGTTCGACCCCTGAGTTGGGAAGAACCTCTGGAGAAGGAAATGGCAACCCACTCCAGTATTGTTGTCTAGAAAATTCCATGTACAGAGGAGCTTGGCCTGCTACAGTCCATGGGATAGCAAAAGGGTCAAACATGATTTAGGAAGGAACTAAACAAGCAGTAACAATATCCCCATACAAAGTAAAAAGTTTAAAAAAGACAGAATGCATAACTAACAAGGACCTACTCTATAGCATGTGGAACTCTACTCAGCGTTATGTGGCAGCCTGGATGGGAGGAGAATGGATACATATACATGTAAGGCTGAGTCCTTTTACTGTTCACTAAAAACCACCACATGGAGAAGGCAATGGCACCCCACTCCAGTACTCTTGCCTGGAAAATCCCATGGATGGAGGAGCCTGTTGGGCTGCAGTCCATGGGGTCGCTAAGAGTCAGACACGACTGGGCGACTTCACTTTCACTTTTCACTTTAATGCATTGGAGAAGGAAATGGCAACCCACTCCAGTGTTCTTGCCTGGAGAATCCCAGGGACGCAGAAGCCTGGTGGGCTGCCATCTATGGGGTCGCACAGAGTCGGACACGACTGAAGCGACTTAGCAGCAGCAGCAGCAAAACCACCACAACATTGTTAATCAGCCAGAGTCTGATAAAATAAAAATATTTTTTAAAAATGTAGAGATAGGTGCTATTGGAGGTGGAAGGCTTTTCACCCTATCCAAGGTTGTGTGTTACAAGTAAGGATTAACAGTTCACATTTCTGAGAAGAAACTGAAGTTATTCAATAGCAAACTGTCATCTGTGCCCACTCCTTCTGTTCTCATTATGCATCCTGCATGGGAAAAACAGAAATGTTGACACAGAACTCATCCAAACAGCCTCCAGATGTACAGTCTTATTACAAATTCCCACAAGATACTCTGGAGGAATAATCCATCTTCCAGTCCAATTAGACATCAACCAGGAAATCAGGAAACACAGATAGAGAGGGTACTGAGTTGATGAGAGGATCCTTTTGCTTAAAAAAGTACCTGCATAAGTCAATAAACAGAAATTATCTTGGTACACTATGTTGGGGTCAACAGACTCATTTGAGGTTCTTATTTTCTCTCTCTATCCTTCTTTTCCTTTAAGTTCTTCCATTTTTACTTTTTACAGCAGAAGATGGCTGTATTTCTAAGGTTTAGAGGAGAAACAAGACATTTCCTATGTCAGAAAAGAGTGTTTTGCAATTGGGGAAACAATGTTTACTGTGATAATTCAGTTATGTTCAGTAACTTATGTTCCTTTTGTAGAAAATCTTAGCTTTCCGTGATATAAAACATTAGGGTTACAACTAAGTTTAAAAAAAATACTAAATGTAGAAAAATCCTTAGAAGCTATTTTTATTTTTTTTATTCATTTATAACATTTTTAATTGGAGGATCATTGCATTACAATATTGTGTTAGGTTTCTGTTGTTCAGCAATGTAAATCAGCTATAAGAATACATGTATCTCCTCTCTCTTGACATTCCCCCAGAGGTTACTTTACCAACATATTAACCAGCTTTGTCTTTGGATGATGAGATTTCAAGTGATTTCCTGGGCTAATGGTGCAAGTTCCTTAGAGTAATTTACATTTTACTCTGTTGGGGCCCTGATAAGCTGTCTGGGAAATCAGTTTCTCTTTAAGCGTCCCCTTTGACTCTGAAGTCTCTCTTCCTCTTGTTTTGCTTTTTGACTTTATTGAGGAATATTTGATAATTTAAATTGTAATATATTTGCACAATATAATGTTTGGATATAATATATACTGTAAAATTATTCCCATTTCTGAGCTAATTAAAATACGTATTACCTCACATTTACTCTTTTTTTATTCAATTCATTTAAACTGAAAAAATGAAAAAGGTTTACTCATTTGTCTCTTTTCTGGCAACCACCAATCTGTTCTGATCTTGGTTTTGTTTGCTTTGAGATTCCATATATTAGAGAGATCATGCAGTATTTGTCTTACTCTGACTTATTTCATTTAGCATAATGTCATCAAGATCCAGCCATGTGTTACACACAAATGGCAAAGTTCTATTTCTTTTTATGGCTGGATAAATTCCACTGTATATATACACCACCCTTTATTTGTCCACTGATGGACATTTAGGTTGTTTCCATATCTTGACTATTTCACATAATGCTGCATTGAACATGGGGATGTAAATATCTTATCAAGTTAGTGTTTTCATTTTATTCAGATGAATATCCAGAAGTTAAATTGCTGGATCATATGGCAGTTCTATTTTTTCTTTTTTTGAGGAACTGCAATACTGTTTTTCATACTGACTGAACTAGGTTACATTCCCACCTAGATTGTGCCAAGTGCCCCCTTTTTTCACATCCTTGCCAACAAGTGTTATTCTCAGAGGGAAGTGCTCCGTGTGTACATCCATGAGAGGAAGAAAATTCAGGAGCTTCCCATGTCACTCTCTCAGTCTGAAGTGAATAAAATTCTCTCTTAATATCTGAGGAGTCTTCAATCTTTCAAATGAAAATAAATGTGTTTATTACAATCAAGTAAGAATTTCAGTTATTTGTGTTGATAGAAAGAAAATTTCTACATCGATTTGGTAATCCGTGTTACTAAAACTACAACGACAATATTTTTGTTATGAGCTGAATGTGTCTCTCCAAAATTGCATGCATTAAAGCCTGAATGCCCATGAGGCTCGTTTGGAGACAGGGTCTCCATGAGGTAATTGATTTTAAATGCCATCAGAAGGGTTGATATGATCAATATCCTTACAGAAAAACCTCAGGGAAACTGTCTCCTTCTTCCCTTCCTCATAGACACACTAAAGAAAGACCATGTAAGAAGATATCAAGAAGGTAACCATCTGCAAACCAGGAAGAGAGCTCTCATTAGGAACCAAATTAGCCCATATCTTGATCTTGGACTTCTCAGACTCCAGAACTGTGAGAAAATTGATTTATATTTTTTAAGCCACCTAATCTCTGATATTTTGTTATTGCAGCCTGAGCAGGTTAAAACAAATTGCTCCTACCTATTTTTTTGTCCTGTAAATTTTTCTTCAAGGAGTATGCATTTCTTCTGTGGAGGTTATTCTGTTCATTGACTATTTCTGGCTCTCTGCTTTCTGATGCCATATAGTATTGCACTCTTTTATCTCCTTTGAAGTTAAGCAGAGCCATGAGACTACCTGGCCAAACAAAAACAGGCTGACCATGATATACTTCATTCTCTTCCCTCAGCTGATGTGATTCTAGAACCTGGAAGCACATGATGTTGGCATAGTGTTTCTATTATACAGGATCTTTAAGTGACTATGTTTAGCAGAGACTTTCTACCCAATGGTCACTGCTTAAGAAATAAATCTGTGATTTCTGGTTATTTTTTCCTGCTGCATAGAAAAGCCTGTCTTGACTGGTATAGCTTCACCATTTTTATTCAACATAGTTTTGGAAGTCCTAGCCGTGACAGACAGAGAAGAAAAGGAAATAAAAAAAGAAAAGGAAAAATATCACTATTTGCAGGTGACATGATACTATACTAGAAAATCCTAAAGATGCTATCAGAAAATTTCTAAAGCTCCTCAACGAATTCAATAAAGTTGCAGGATACAAAATTAACACACAGAAATCTCTTGCATCTCTATAAACTAAAATGAAAGATCAGCAAGAGAAATTAAGGAGACAATTCCATTTATTATCACATCAAGAAGAATAAAATACTTAACACATAAACCTACCTAAGAAAAGTCTCTAGTGGTAAAGAACCCGCCTGCCAATGCAGGCTACAGGTAACAGACCTGGGTTTGATCTCTGGGTTAGGAAGATCCCCTGGAGGAGGGCATAGCAACTTACTCCAATATTCTTGCCAGGGAAATCCCATGGGTGGAGGAACCTAGTGGGCTATAGTCCACAGGGTTCCACAGTCAGACACAACTGAAGCAACTCAGCATACACATGCAAGGAAACAAAAGACCTGTACTCTGAAACTTTAAGCCTTTCAAAATTTAAATATCTGTTTTTTCATGGAATTAGACTTTGCTTAGAACAAATTGTCATGTCAGTTGTCTTTGACATCTACTTTGTGGGGTCAATGAACACTAAACTATACCCCCAACCTAAACACTTGTTACATGGCTCTGTCTTCAGTTATTAATAGTTTTATTCTTTTGAACCCAATTATTTCTATCTCTGTACATCTTATCGCTTAGTGATCATACCCATGAAAATGATAACTCATTAATTTTTTATCAGGAGTAGCTTAACATGAATATAATCTGGGATCCTTAATTGCTAGATAACTGATTCTTGAAGGATAGGAGACAGATGAGGATATTGGGTAAGCTGCACAGTGGAGAGTTTTGGACAGAAGGGCATGAATCTTCTGGAAATAAAAAGTGAAAGTAATATAAAAAGAAGAGAATGCCTTCACAATGTTTTTACTCAGAAAAGACTCCAAGACACTCCAAAAGAATGTAGTGAGTGCTTTTCTCTATGGGAAATTGAAAGTGTGAAAATGTTAGTCGCTCAGTCATGTCTGACTTTTTGGGACCCCTTGGACTGTAGCCCACCAGCTCCTCTGTCCATGGAATTTTTCAGGCAAGAATACTGGAGTGGGTAGTCATTTCCTTTTTCAGGGGATCTGCCCAACCCAGGGACTGAACCCGGGTCTCCTGAATTGCTGGCAGATTCTTTACTGCCTCAGCCACCAGGAAAGTCCCTATCCCTACGTGAATTACTTTCTTATAAATCAGGAAAAGCTGGAGAAAGAAATGGGGTGTGAAATGTACCAATTAGAGGAAGAAAGCTGGACAGCAGTGGGAAAATGGAAATGCTTCTATACATCACAAGGTATAGTTACAGGACCCTCATCAGAAACAATTCCCTCTGAATTCAGCATTCCTTGTTACACGTGCAGTATGAATAAAATACTGAGCACTATTTCCAGAAGAATAGCCTGTTATAAAAATGGCAGCAGTGAAAGAAATGGGGACAGCAGGAGCAGTCATGAAAGTACCCTAGGAGTGCCATAACACATATTTTTCCATTAAAAGGAAATGCTTCACATAAAAATGCACTGCTTCACAGTGACTACTCTGTTTTGTAGCTTCTGTGAATCAAACTTGGGCTATCAAGTGTATAAGAGTGGAAAATAATGTGTCTTGCTAATTACCATCTTATCCAATTGGCATGCAGCCTGGGTGGAAAAAAATTACAGTTTGTATCTCCCTATAAAAAGTTGATCTCCCCACAAATGTTTTCTAAAATATACCATTCCCTTCTTTATTTCCAAAGAATATGAAAGATGACAAGATATTCTTGCATCTCCCACTTCTGCTGACAGGATTCTCTACTAATTCCTTTGTAGGGATGCTCATGGTTACTGAAATGAAGAGCCAAATGGATCTTCAAATATGACAATGTTAGGAAAATCCTAGAATATTTGAATAAGATTAGTTCTTCTTCTCCCTCCAGTTTCTCCATCTTTCTCACTCCACTACTCCTAAAACATGAGTTCTTTGACTTCTTTGCCACATCCAGGCCAAGAGCCCTTACATTTCCTCTGAATCAGCCCTCAGACAGGAGAGGTCCTTCCCTCTCCATCTCAGACAGCAGGGTCCATCACCTGAAGCAGGATCTAGCCAGTATCCCCAAAGCCTTTGTGCCACTATCTTTCCAGTGTACTCATCTATCAATAGTATATCAGATTCAATTAGCAAAACACCTATTCACAATGGTATAAATGATAAGGTAATTATCCCACATAACAAGAAGACCTCTGGTTCAATCATGTTAACAAAAGCCAAGTTCTGTCTTTCAACCCTGCATCTTCATATGTCATCTTGCCTTCAGACCATTTCACCAAGCCTCACCTGCAGGACAGCACCCCATGGTGGAAAATTGACCATCTTTTCCTCTTTTTAGAAGCAGAAAAACATTTTCCTGTCTGTGGATTCTACCTTCTTACCTAGAATTCCATCACATGTTCATACCCTTGCCCAAATCAGTCATTGATAAGGGACCAACCACCAAGGTTGGCTTAGATTAATCAGGACCAACTTCCCTTGAAGAACACGTCTAAACTGAGGTGATGCATGCGTGCATGTTCAGTCATATCTGACTCTTTTCCACCCCGTGGACTGGGGCCCACCAGGCTCCTCTGTCCATGGAATGGGTTGCGATTTCTTACTCCAAGGGATCTTTCTGACCCAGGAATTGAACCTGTGTCTCTTGCATCTCCTGCATTGGCAGATGGATTCTTAACCACTGAGCCACTTGAGACTGAGAAAAGTGGTCACCTAAATAAAGCAGGGCTCTGTTAGGAAGGAGGAAGGGAGAATAGTGAGTATGATGTAAGTAATTAATCATGTTTGAATTTTAGTGCAGTCTCACCATCCACCATTACTACAGCCTGACACTAGGTTCTGCTGGCAAAATCATGCATGTATAAGGAATACACATTCATGACATTTTGACAAGTTGGACACTAATACCTCCTGACAGTTCATCTAGTCTTGTCTTCCCAGAGGGGATAGTCTATTCTTAATGTTGCTTCAAACACTAACACTCACATCTCCCTCTCACTCTCTGAAAGTTACAGGGAAATTTGGTGCCATCATAAGAACTCTATGAATTTTCTAAACCAGTTCTGCAAATGTACTTACATCTGCCCCAAGCTGTTTCTTATTCCTTCCTGTGACAACAGAAAAGTTGTTCCTGATCCTAAATAGAGTAAAACCTTCTACCTCTATTACTGATTCTGTTCCTTCTCCCTTCTCCAGGATTCTTCGGCCAATAGGCCCCCTCTCTACCCTATTTTCAATCTCTCCTTCACTGCAAATTTAATCCTATCAATGTGTAGGGAGAGGCAAGTGAGCTGTTAGATGAGTGATTTATGGTGGTTTTGTTTGGTGTCAAAATATTTCTCTTCCGATCTAAGTTTCCTTTTGTGATCCTGAAGGAAGTCTTTGTAACTCAACATTTGTTTGTCTAGTCTTATAAATAAAGGGGTCTTAAATAAAACCTTCAGTGCTTTCAAATTGTAGTGCTGGAGAAGACTCTTGAGAGTCCCTTGGGCTGAAAGGAGATCAAACCAGTCAATCCTAAAGGAAATCAACCTTAACCATTCATTAGAAGGACTGATGCTGAAGCTGAAACTCCAGGACTTTGGCCACCTGATGCAAAGAGCTGACTCATTGGAAAAGACTGATGCTGGGAAAGATTGAGGGCAGAAGGAGAAGGGGGTGACAGAGGATTAGATGGTTGGATGTTGGATGACATCACCGACCCAATGGACACGAGTTTGAGGGAAACTCGTGGAAATAGAACTCAGGGAAATGGAAGGACAGAGAAGCCTGGCATTCTGCAGTTCAGGGGTCACAAAGTCAGATACAACTTAGGGACTGAACAACGACAACAACAAAATCTCTACCAGCTTATCTCTCAATTTTTAAAAGAAAAAATTCCCATTGTACCCCACATTCCCATCCATGAAATGCATGGGACAAAACATTTTAAAGAGCTTTTATATAAAGTCCTTGCTAACATAAAGAAAGGGAGAAGGAAAATTAATGAAGATGAGGAAATAATCTGATAAAAACAAACACAGCTAATATTGAGAGAAGTACCTCCTGGAATTTTTTGTCTCAAAAAATGTCTTTCAGTAGAAGGAATGGCACACCCAAAGAAATAATGAATTCTGTAGCACGTGTAGCTCCCTTTGCTCTGTGTGTCCCTGGTCCCTTCTTTTGCTTGGCAAACTCCTTCACTCTCTTCAAGACTCTGCTCAGATCTTAATGTCTCAGCAAACTGTTGGTTTGCACCCTCAAGAACTCCCCAGGAGATAGAGACACTCATCATATCCCTATATTTTAGTTGCTGCCAACATTAAACTAGAAACTCCTTAATGATACATTCCTATTCCTAAAACTATACATAAAACTGTACACATCTAGATTTATGTCTGGTACAGAGATATTTGTTGACTAAATAATATGGCTATTAATAAAAAGAGTTCCCCAGGTGAAATTCAAAACAGGTCCCTGCACATGGAGGACACAAAGATACCAAAGAAATAGGCAGACCACTTCTGACTGGTAGATGGCAGGTTTGATAAGGGCTTCCCTGGTAGTTCAGCTGGTAAAGAATCCACCTGCAATGCAGGAGACCCCGGTTCAATTCCTAGATCAGGAAGATCCCCTGGAGAAAGGATAGGCTACCCACTCCAGTGTTCTTTTGGCTTCCCTCAGCCCAAAGAATTGGTAAAGAATTCACCTGCAATGCAGGAGACCTGGGTTCGATCCCTGGGTTGAGAAGATCCCCTGGAGGAGGACATGGCAACCCGCTCCAGTATTCTTGCCTGGAGAATCCCCGTGGACAGAGAAGCCTGGTGGGCTACAGTCCATGGGGTCACAAAATGTCGGACATGACTGAGCAACAAAGCACAGCACAGCACAGGTTTGATAAGCAGGGGAACTTATATATGAGTCTTGTCTTGAGCAGTTGTAATACAAGTAGATCTCTGCACCTGTTCTCCAGAATCTTAAGAGTTTATATAGAGGCCTTAACAGGGTTCAGCAGGTATTCAGTGCAGATGGTCTCAACAACACCTAACTCTCTCAAGGCTGCATCCTTGAAATAGCACCTAACATGGGAAATGTGGGCAGAACATACAGCCCAAGGAAAGGTGACAAGGGGAGGAACCTCTGATGGCCCGGGTCCAGTTGCTGGGTCAACTGGCAGTCATGTCCTCTCTAAGATCCCCTGCAACACAAAACTTCCTTGACACTCCCCGCTGAGGACAAAGGCAAACATCTAAGTCTTTGGTTCCTATATTAATCTCGTAGACTTGTGTTGTCAATATTTGCTCTTCTGTGGTTATTTTCCCCAATGGGCTGTGAGCTCCTTAAAAGCTGAGAAATGTTTGCATTCTGATTGCACACATATCTTAATTTTTCTCAGCTTGTGAGTTATGGTGGCAATTCTATTAAGAATACAACATGTTTTACAAGAAATGACAGCTTACATTTTCCCCCATGGCTGACAGAAAGATTACAAAAAAGACCAAGAGAATTTGTTTTTTTTTAAGAGATGGGGGAACTAAGATCTTGCCTGTCACATAGTATGGCTAAAGAAAAAGGGAGGAGGGGAAATCTAGGATCTCTGCTTCTAACACTTTAGTACAGAAATGTGACAGAATCCAAAGGTAGCCCCTGGCATAATTGCAAAAACCACATTAAGGTGCTAAAACATTCACCTGAAATTGCAGTGAAATTAGAAATTCAGGGTTTTTTTTTTTTAATGGCTGGAGTAACGGACAAACTGTAATAAAAAACCTGATGTGGTCATGAAATGAAAAAGAGCCTTAAAACTGCCTTATTAACAGCATGGAATTTTAAACAGTTTAAACACTAACTCTTTGCTGCAGGGGGTGTCAAAGGCAAGAGATCTTGTAATGCTAATTGCTAAAATACTCTTAATTTGTTTCCAATGATTTGAAATAGCTCTTAATCACTGTTCTGTCTTTGATCGAGGCAAAGAAAAAAATCATGAATGTTAAAAATCATTAAATATGCCCAGGGCCCAACAAAGGGCACATATGTTAGAGTTTTTAAAGCATGACCCAAAATTTAAAACTCGACAGTTGGCAGAGACTTTAATTGATAATGAATGTAAAGATGGACTTGTCTCTTCCATCTGTTACTCCTGGTATAAGCATCTCATCATTACTCACTTTAATTTTACAGAAATTTCAGGATCGTATTTTTCTCACTTGAATGTTGAAAATATTTTAAGACCATTCTCTATTTTCATTTCAGTGGCTTGATTGCTCATTTATGTCATTTTAAAAGATACATCTAGAAGAAGATGCTGTGAAAGTGCTGCACTCAATATGCCAGCAAATTTGGAAAACTCAGCAGTGCCCACAGAACTGGAAAAAGTTTTCATTCCAATCCCAAAGAAAGACAATGCCAAAGGATGTTCAAACTACTGCACAATTGAACTAATTTCACATGCTAGCAAGGTAATGTTCAAAATCCTTCAAACTGGGCTTCAGCAGTAAGTGAACCGAGAATTTCCAGATGTACAAGCTGGATTTAGAAAAGGCAGAGGAACCAGAGATCAAACTGCCAACAGCCGCTGGATCATAGAAGAAGCAAGGGAATTCCAGAAAAACATCTACTTCTGCTTTCATTGACTACACTAAAGCCTTTGACTGTGTCAATCACAACTAACTGTGGAGTCTTTACCACTGCACCACCTTGCCTAACACAGTCATGTTAAACAAAAACAGAAGAAAATATTTCTTATTTTTATTTTATTCAAAAACCCTAGATATTTTCAGATATTTCTAAATTAGCCTAGTGTTTCTTTAAAAAGCTATCCAAATAATTCTTAATGTTTTTAAAAAGAATTTATTTTATCCATAAAATAGGGGCATTTTGGCTCATTTCCCTTTTCTTGTTAAAAAGCTGAAATATAAAAGTTGAAATGTATAAGTAGTAATAATTTGTGCTGAAGAAAAACTTCCTAAAAACATCTATGACAAAAACAAACCAAACTTAATCAGCCAGGATTACACATTACATTTTAATTATCAGAGGAGGATGTTTAGATGGGGTACTTCTAGCTTTATATGTGAAGTGACATGCTGCTTTAATTTCTAATTAATTCCAAAACCACCATTTCAAAAGACCAATCAGCCATTCAGGCATGGAGTTATCAGATTTGATTGTCAATAAACAACAGTTCAGAGCTTCCTAATAAAAAGCAAAATAGAGGAGCATTTATGGGGATCTGCTAGGATTTAAATAATTACAATTGTTAGCAGATTGCTATTTGATTAGCATCCATAGGTTCCTGACTCTGAATACTAATAAAAGGCAAGGTTCACTGATGATCTCAAAGTGACCCAGTTACAGCATTCATCTGTAGACCAGATATCTAATTAGTTGACTGATCTGACTGCTTTAGACATCATGGTTCATACACTTGGCCCCATGAGGCATTAGGTACTATTCGGAGTGTGTGTGGGCACATACATACATATACATACATAAAATTTCATATTTAATAGTAGTTATAATTGTATCAATAGTAATCACAAATAGGCAGTGAATGTTTTTTTAATGGCCATCACTGTGCTAAGAATTTGACATGCGTTGCCTTATCTAAGAAGAAGGCAATGGCACCCCACTCCAGTACTCTTGCCTGGAAAATCCCATGGATGGAGGAGCCTGGTAGGCTGCATTCCATGGGGTTGCTAAGAGTCGGACACGACTGAGCAGCTTCACTTTGACTTTTCACTTTCATGAATTGGAGAAGGAAATAGCATCCCACTCCAGTATTCTTGCCTGGAGAATTCCAGGGATGGGGGAGCCTGGTGGGCTGCCATCTATGGGGTCGCACAGAGTCGGACATGACTAAAGCGACTTAGCAGCAGCAGCAGCAGCCTTATCTAAAGCTTGCTACAGGACTACCAGGACTTCCCAGATGGTGCGAGTGGTAAAGAATCCACCTGCCAATGCAGGAGACATAATGAGATGTGAGTTTGATCCCTTGGTAGGGAAGATTCCTCTGGAGAAGGAAATGGTAACCCACTCCAGTACTCTTGCCTGGGAAATCCCATGGACAGAGGAGCCTGGGGGGATACAGTCCATGGGGTCACGAAGAGTGCGGCACGACTGAGAGACTGTGCACACACTACTATAGGACCACAGGGATTTCCCTGGTGGTCTAGTGGTTAAGACTCTGTGCTTTCACTGTAGGGGGTATGGGTTCAATCCCTGATTGGGGAACTAAGATCCCACAAGATGTATGGCCAAAATAAAACAAAAATTTTAAAAAGTTTACTGCAATTCTGCAGGGTAGCCACTTTAGTTATTTTCATCCTCCAGGTGAAGCATCAAAGGCATCCAAGGGTTAAAAAACGTCAGAGCTAAAAATTGGCCGAGATGTGGCCCATACCTCAGTCTAGGAACTCACTCACTAAGCTTAATGTAGAAAGGGAAGGATAATATTAACATTCATCACCACAGTAGTGGCAGCTATTGCATATAAATTTACTGTCTGTCTGTCTGTCTCTCTCTGCATGAGCTGGGATTTTCATATTTTCCTGCCCAAAGATTTTGGAACTCCTAGCTCTGTAGTCCTTCTGACTTTGTGACTTAGGCTTTTGCTCCCATACCTTCAAACTCAGATGGAATTACACCAACTTTCCTGGTTTCCCCATTTGCAGTTATTGTGGAACCTCAAATCCTCGATATTATGTGAACCAATTCCTATCATAAATAAAAGTCTCTCTTTCTCTTCCTACTTTGTTAAATATTTTAAACATTTTATTTTATATCAACATTTCATATTTTGTTATTTATCATGTTACTCATATATGTAGAATGTCTACATTATTAATATAAAAAACAAGGATACTAGCAATCATTTAATTATTTTTGGTGTTGTAGACTTAAATAAATCACATAAATCAAGCCATGCCTGAGGAAGTGACTGACTATGCTTCTGAAATATTAAACCAGTGGTTGACGAGTCTCCTCTTCAATTAGGGAGAGAATTAGGGAAGTTGTGGGTGTGACTTGCTTTTGATTTCCCAAATGACAGATTATGTTTGTCTCATCTCCCTAATATGAGAAAATATCAAAAAGGCAGAAAGCAGTGATTTTGCTAAGAAGTCTTAGATAAAAGGGCAAAGCTAAATTGCTGGGCAAATTATGTCCACTTGTCTGAAGTCTCTCCATTCATTATAGTCACCAAGTAAAGGAGTGAATTTTGGATGAAAGTATCATTTCCCAAAGATTTCTTTTATTAATCTGTTTGGTCTTCTGTATACAGAAATATATTATCTTTTTTTTTAAATTCAGAGGAACAGCTGGGGTTGTACAAGTTAGGTCACAATGGGTCAGCACTGCTGGAAAAGCAAAATTAGAGTTTGGGGAATATCAAATAAAAAAGAAAAGAAAAATCTGCAACATTTACTCTGATGAAGGAGAATTAGTGTAAAAGTAGATCAGTTCCGTCAATTCAGTAGTTCAGTCATGTCCAGCTCTTTGCAACCCCATGGACTACAGCATGCCAGGTTTCCCTGTCCATCACCAACTCTATCACCTCTAAAAGTAGATAGAAACTGGCTAACCCAACTCGTACAGGTAAACATTCCAAGACCTTAAAAGGTGATACTGTGACCTCTTTGGGATTATGGTGAACTACATATGAGCTCACAGGGAGGTGGTTAACTACATTTGAGGACTAAATTGCTTCCATAAAAATGACCCAAATAACAGATTAAATACAGATTCCTGGAGTTTATCAGGGAATTTACATGTTTTAGGGCTTCCCTGTTGGCTCAGATGGTAAAGAATTTGCCTGCAATGGAGACCTGGGATCGATCCCTGGGTTAGGAAGATCCCCTGGAGAAGGGAATGGCAACCAACTCCAGTATTCTTGCCTGGAGAATTCCATGGACTGAGGAGTGTGCTGGGTTATAGTCCATTGGGTCGCAAAGGGTCAGACACGACTATATGACTAACATACACACACACACAACATATTTTAAAGGTGCCCAGCTTTTAAAAATTAATGGAAAGTCAATTTGAAAACATTGTCTTTGCAAGTAAAAATGTCATAATTAAATCAACTTTTAATAGACTAATCTATAACCGTCAAAAGACATTTCAGCCATAAAACCAAAGCATGTAATTGTTACCTTTAAGCAAACTTGCCACAGAGATGTAATAACCACATTTGAAATAGGTAAGATTTAAACAGTCCATGAGATATTTTTGTCTTTAAATCAACCAGTTCAACATATTTTTCAGTCACCTAGCCTACCTAATTGAGCAGCTGTTTTGAGTTATACACACACCACTTCCATCTCAGTTGCAAATGATATAAAATTGAGGAACAAAAGTCAACTGGTATGTGGACTCCATAATGACATATAAAGGTTAACACTATTCATTACTGAACTAATTAGGCTAATTGCCTTCTCAGAAATCTAGATCTGAATATACTGTAAATGGTGACAGTCTATTCCCACGTGACTAATGCTACGATTGGAGTTTAATCAGCAGTTCCATGATGCTCTCAAATTCAAACTTCAAGTTTGGGCAATCTTTCTGGGCCAAAGCATTAACAAAGTTACGGGTTTTAACCATGTCCTCCCTGAAAGTTTTTCAACTTTCAGTGGCAACATGGCCCCGTGCCAATTGTACTAGAAGAGTTGAAGACCTAGATGAGTGATTTCCATAGTGTCCTTCTTTTCCACCAGAATGGGAACCACCCGCAGGACCACCAGAGGTAACTTTGAAGTCTGCATTCTCACAAACCACACAGGTAATTCTGATGTGAGAGAGAGCACTGCTCAAGATCCTGTTTTAAACTTTGTCACTAAATGCATTGGCCAGCATAGAAAAAGTACATAATATCTCACATCTTGGTTTGCCAGTCTATATATGGAAATGACATTTGAATCTTCCTTTCTCCTGGAAATACTGGAAAGGTAACATTAGTGAATTACACTTAAAACTTAAAACTGAGGATTATGTTTAAAGAATGGCATAACCAGTTTACAATTAGAACAGTCTGGATCCAAAACCCAGCCTACTGCTTAGTCATTGAATTTATATCTCAATTTCATTCCTGCAAAAAGGAGCTAATAATACCAACCTCATAAAATTATATGGAATTAAAGGAGATATTATAGGCAAATTGTTAGTCTTGTGATTGCTACATTGTGGATACTCAAAAAAAAAAAGTAGATATTACTAAGGATGAGGAAAGCTACAAATTTGGTGGGGTTTTGCCAACTACGAGGGAGAAATAAAATTACATTGTCATAGCCACAAATATTTTTGGAATGTTTGTTAGCAACTGCATATAACTAGCTCCTCCTGACTGATACAGAAGTCACCTGATGATACAATGTTTTACTTTTAAATAAAGGAATTGTTCTATTTATGAACTTTGGTCATTATGGATATAAAACTCTTTAAACAATGAAAAATCTACAAGGAAGATACACACCAGTTCTCTACTTATAAATACCATTTGCAGAGGCAAACATGGAGAGCCCTTGGCAGGAATACACCTCTTGCCAGGTGTTCTGTTTCACATTTAACCAGATGCCCTGTTGTTTTCATTTTCCAGTCACAATTTGTTTCCAACGCTTATGAAGATGAGATCTTCTTGGGACACCATGAGAGCAGGCCTCTTTCAGTGGACAGTTTGCTGCTATCCTGGCATCCCAAACTCTCTAGACAGCATTCTATCTGCCCAGATCCACCCATGTTTCTGCTGTGAGACACCAGCAGCTCACTCCCCACTTGTCTACCAGCCCAGCAGCTCTCAGGAGAAGGCAATGGCAACCCACTCCAGTGTTCTTGCCTGGAGGATCCCAGGGACGGGGGAGCCTGGTGGGCTGCCGTCTATGGGGTCACACAGTCAGACACGACTGAAGTGACTTAGCAGCAGCAGCAGCTCTCTGAGCCTGGGAGGACCCCTTGAGTCTTGTCAACATCTGTCGCTGATAAGGAGTTTGCATAGAAAGATGCTGCCTAACGTGTTAGGACGGAAAAGTAATGATAGGAAACCACCAAGAGTAAATCATAAAGGCTATTACTGTTGCAGATCAACACCACTCAGGAAAACAGTAGAGGGTTGAAAGAACACAGAATTTAGAGTCAAATAACAGGAGTTTGAAAGCCTATTCCTCCAGTCTCACCAGTAATATACCTAACATTTATTGAGCACTCTCTACATACATTACTTGCATTATCTCATTTAACCTTCACACACACTTGAGATGAATTCCACAGTGTTGTGCTCAGTCGCTTCAGTCATATCTGACTCTTTGCAACCCCATGGACCATGGCCTACCAGGCTCCTCTGTCCATGGGATTTTCCAGGTAAGAATACTGGAGTGGGTTGCCATGCCCTCCTCCAGGGGATCTTCCTGACCCAGGTATCAAACCCACATCTCCTGTGTCTCCTGCATTTCAGACAGATTTCTTACTGCTGAGGCACTGGGGAATTGAAAGAAAAGCAAAAAGTGAAGTTGCTTGGTTGTATCCGACTCTTTACCACCCCATGGACCATAGCCTACCAGGCTCTCTCTGTCTGTGGGATTTTTCCAGTCAAGAATACGAGAGTGGGTTGCCATTTCCTTCTCCAGGAGGTCTTCCTGACCCAGGGATTGAACCCAGGTCTCCGCATTGTGGACAGACACTTTATCGTCTGAGCCACCAGGAAAGCCACCGGGGAATTGGGATACACCCAATTCTACTGTATCATTACCCTTTTCTAGATTGGGGAGCTGAGGGAAAATGAGGCATACTACAAACAAAAATGTGGCTTTCAGTCCACCAGGCAGTTCCTCTTTTTTAAACTCCTATGATGGTCAAGCCTTCTGTGTATCTGCAAACTATATTCAGGGAGCCAGGAGTCTGAAATGTCTGTGCAATTAATTTTTGGTACAATCAAGGGACAGTGGGTCAGTTAGGAGATGCCTACTGTCAAGCAGTGACATTTACTAAAGGTGAAACTTATGACATCAGCAAGTATTAGACAGAATTGGGCAGAACTGGACAGAAAATAAGGCTGCTTCATTTTCAGGCTAAAGTGCGTTCATCAGTATCTTCACACTGGATTAAATGAGCATTCCTTCAGAAATTTTCCTCTGAAAGTGTTTCATGAAGATAAAAACAATTTAAATAGCCCTAGATATATCACCTTACCCATCTGAAACCTTCAACAGCGCAATATCTAAAGGAAAAGGTCCATAACCCTTAACCAGGAATCACAGTCCTTCACAATGTGCCCCAAACACACCCTCTGGCCACTCTTCACCTCCCCCCCAAGCGCGTACACTGACCCTGGGTCACACGACCTTTTCCCCTCCATTACCAGAGCATGCCTTTGCCTCTTCACTCATGCTGTTCCACCAAGTATACACGTTTCCTAACCATTGTCTGTCAACACAATATCCGTGTGTGCTGGTGTGCTATGACTGCTGTAACAAAGTGTCACAAACTGAGTGGCTAAAACGCCCCAGAAATTTATTGCCTCATGATTCTGGAAGCTAGACGTCTCAGATCAAAAGGTTAGCAGGGTTGGTTCCTCCTGCAGGTTGTGAGGGAGAATCTGGTCCATGCCCTTCCCCAGCCTCTGGGGGTTTTCTGGCACACCTTTCCTTATAGGTGAACCATCTGGATCCCTACTTTCACATTCCCATGGCATTCTCTCTGTGTGTCTGTGTCCAATTTTCCCCTTTTTTATCAGGACACCAATCAAAGTAGTGTCAGAACCCACCCTACTCTAGTTTGACTTCATCTTAATAATTACATTTGCAACCACCCTGCTGCTGCTGCTGCTAAGTCGCGTCAGTCGTGTCCGACTCTGTGCGACCCCATAGACGGCAGCCCACCAGGCTCCCCCGTCCCTGGGATTTTCCAGGCAACCACCCTATTTCCAAATAAATTCACATTTTGGGGTACCAAACCTGATGATTTTAAAATAGGAATTTGGGGAAACAAAATTCAATTATTCAGTCCATAATACAACTGTTCAATTCTTACATCAAAAATGACCACTTCATTTAAAAATGCCCTCTTCTCAAAAAGTCCCCAAATTCTAAGGCAAGATGTAGTTATCTCTCTTCTGGATTTACAGGGGTGTATCACCATTGATGCAGCTGAAGCTCCAATACTTTGGCCACCTGATGCAAAGAGCTGACACATTAAAAAAGACCCTGATACTGGGAAAGATTGAAGGCAGGAGGAGAAGGGGATGACAGAGTATGAGATGGTCGGATGGCATCACTGACTCGATGGACATGAGTTTGTGCAAGCTACAGGAGTCAATGATGGACAGGGAAGCCTGGCGTGCTGCAGTCCATGGGGTCGCAAAGAGTTGGACATGACTGAGTGACTGAACTGAACTGATCACATTGAATGACTTTCAAGTGTCTTATGGTACATCATACCATATGTCCATATGTATGGTTTTTTCCCTGAAGGTAGGATTTCTGTCTTGCTCATCTTCAAATTCTCTGCATGAATAATATCTTGACATAGTCAGTGCCTAATCCATGCTTGCAGAACAGAACTTTAAACTCTTCTTTATTTTCATGTAGTCACTTTCTCATTCCTTACTTTTCTACTGAGAATTCATACCCCGGAGGGTATTCATTCCCTTGCAATGTACATCCTGTGAAGCTGAGCTGGTGACATACACGAACTAACTGACCACATGATGTTTAGAAATTTCACCATATCAGCACAGACATTTCTCACAAGTAAAACCAGGTCCAGAATACCAGGCTAGTGTCTTACATAGGTAATTACGGTTATTCAGTCACTAAGTTGTGTCCGACCCTTTGTGGCCCCATGAACTGCAGTATGCCAGGTTTCCCTGTCTTTTACTATCTCCCGGAGTTTGCCCAAACTCATGTCTGTGATGCCATCCAACCACCTCATCCTCTGCCCTCAGTCTTCATAATGATGAGTACCAACATGACATAATAGCAATCTATTGAATCTATTGAATGAAATGTATTTTTAAAAGCTTTGATAAGATTCACTGGAATTGAACGATATTGATAAATTCAAAGTCCTAACATTATATTATTTACATCCCAGTGATGTCATTCCTTGATAAAGCTTTTCAATATTTCTTGTTCTTTGGCTCCCAATCCCTAAAATAAAGGTGAGCATCCATCTTGGCTGCCCATCTCAACAGCAATTTGAGACGCTGAATACTTTTGAGAGTGTAGCATGCTTTTAAAAATCACTAAATGCAGAATATAATTTCCATAGCTAAAAGATGCTTGTCATTAGTACCAGTTATTAGTTCATCTATTTTAGTGAAAGTCTTTTCCTTGGAAACTGGCTTGGCCTTCATTAAGCACACTGAACCCAAATGAAATTGGGGCCTTGTAATTATCAGAGAAAGGAAAGATCAATTGAATTGATACTGTTCCATAAGGTGATTCTTTTCATTTCTTTCTTGCGAATCATATGAACTTCAGGGACCGCTTACACCCATGCTTTTCATTAAGGAACAGGTAATGCATTTAGCTTTCTCTTTATGACTCAGTCCAGGAAACGCTCTGATCTGGCCCCTGGGGTTTTGAAATAAACAAACTACTTTCTCATCAATATTGAGATAACCTCAGAGTAGCTGGGAGATAGGTTTTATCCAGCAAAGGAAAAAAACAGAGCATTATGCAAAGACAAAAATATATATGTAGCTACAGTACACTGATAGCAGTCATCTGCCAAGGTGTATAACTCCCCCGGGCTTATAGGCAAGAAGGGCAATTCTCTCTGACACAGCAGCTTCTGGGGTCAACTCTGAGAGGGAGGCTAAGGGCTGTTTGACCACCTGTGTTGGGAATACTGATTCCTACTGTTCTCCTGATACAGGCAGTAAATCACCTATATGTAATGTACCCACACTGTCATTTAAGGCATAATTAGATTCTAACTACAAGGAGAGCAATACCTGGGACTGGATGGGAGTGAGGGGCAGAGTGGGACAACATATATATATATATATAGCTTCCCATCCCCATAACTAACCACACACTTCTTTATGCTTCACAGTCTTGCTTTATCTAAAGTATTCTCAGCATAGCCTTCCTTGTTAACATACTACTCTTTTCTTATAGCTTGATTGAGGTATAATTGGTATAGAAAGAAACTGCATATATTTAATGTATACAATTTGATGAGTTTGGACATATGCATATACCTGTGAGATCATCACTACCATCAAGGTAATAAATATATCCATCACCTTAAAAGGGCTTCTCTAATGGCTCAGACAGTGTGGAATCCACCTGCAATGCAGGAGCCCCAGGTTTGATCCCTAGGTCAGGGAGATCCCGTGGTCAGGGAATGGTGCTCACCCACTTTGGTATTTTTGCCTGGAGAAATCCATGGACAGAGGAGCCTGGCAGGCTATAGTCCATCAGGTCACAAAGAATCGGACATGACTGAGTGACTAACACAACAACATTACCTTTAAAATTTTCCTCCTGCCCCTTTGTGGGTTTCTCCTTTGTTGTTTGTGTGTGTGTGAGCGTGAGGTGAGTACACTTAACATGAGGTCTACCCTCTTAACAGAGTTTTTAAGTGTGAAATATAGTATTGTTACCATTAGGCAACACATTACTATTAAAATGTTGTGAAAAGGAGCTAGGTTTGCAGAATGTGCTCAAGGACAAAGACTGTTTATCCTGATCTTCCCCTAGCCATGCTTCTGATTGTCATTAACAGATTTTAAACTGTCACTAAGTCAAGTCATCACTGTCCTAAAGAAGGAGAAACTATAGAAAGCATTCCTTAAAATAAATTTGTGTGGGTCTTCCCTGGTGGTCCAGAGGTTAAGAATCTGCTTTGCAATGCAGGGGACATGGGTTCATTCCCTGGTTGGGGAACTAAGTTTCCACATGCTGCAGAGGAACTAAGTCCATGCACCACAATTAGAGTCACGCGCCACAACAGTGAAAGATCCCTCATAATGCAGCGAAGACCCAATGCAGCCAAATAATAAATAAATATTGTTTAAAAGTGACTTTGTATGGACTCTTGGAACAAACTGAGATCCAAGCTCTATGGACCCAAAGACTTATCCTTTCCCAGAGATTACTTATTACCTCCAAATGGCATTTATTCAGATTAAGACAGCAGGGGTTTTGTTCATTACAAATGAGCACAAATACTGTGCTACAATTGATGCTTTTGAACTGTGGTGTTGGAGAAGACTCTTGAGAGTCCCTTGGACAGCAAAGAGATCCAACCAGTCCATCCTAAAAGAAATCAGTCCTGAATATTCGTTGGAAGGACTGATGCTGAAGCTGAAACTCCAATACTTTGGCCACCTGATGGGAAGAACTG
>NW_011494640.1:11600990-11701961 GCF_000754665.1 Bison bison bison | reverse complement strand
CCCTAATGCTGGGAAAGATTGAAGGCAGGAGGAGAAGGGGATGACAGAGGATGAGATAGTTGGATGGCATCACCAACTCAATGGACATGAGTTTGAGCAAGCTCCAGGAGTTGGTGATGGACAGGGAAGCCTGGCGTGCTTCAGTCTATGGGGTCACAAAGAGTTGGACACAACTGAGTGACTGAACTGACCTGAATCTATACAATCTATTCTTTGCACATGTTGAAGTCTCTCAATTCCATAAAGTCTTGCACACATTGTTCCTACTCTTTCCTGGTCATTCAACCAAATTTTCTTCAAGGTTTCCTTTTCTCTAATATAGGAAATGGAGATTGACTCAGTCTGCACACAGACATCAAGCTATTGCCTTTATTATTCTGATTACAATACAAGAATGAATTCAAGACTTCTACCTCTCAGACTCCTGACTCTGTGTTTTAATCCAGCCCTCATGTCCCCTTAGGAATGGCTTTGTCATCCCATCTCATTAACTGGCCCTTGGGACTTCCCTGGTGTTCCAGTGGTTAAGACTCTGTGCTCTCAGTGCAGGGGCTACAAGTTCACTCTCTTAACTGGGGAAGATGCCACATGCTGCATGACATAGCTGGAAAAAAAAAAAACAGTAGCCATTCTTGCTGGTAGAGGACATTGAGACACGACAGAAAAGGAAATTTTTTAGTGCAGGAACTAAATCCAGGAAAGGGTAGGACAATTGTCTGGTGACTTGAAGAATGTAACAACTGAAATAAATTTTGACGCAGTTTTCAAACTTGATCTTAATTATGGGAAAATTTCAAGTCATCCTACCTACAAAGTTAGTTACCTTGGATTGTGTTAGAGGCAGAAAAAGGAATGTGAAAGAGAAAGTTTAAAGGAGGACAAGTGTACAGGAAAAGAAAATGAGGAGAAAGAGCCTGAACCATCCAGTCATTGTTTAATGATAACTCATGGTGCTGCCCATGAGTCACTTATTATATATTTGAAAGAAAATGGAGATGTACTTAGATACCTTCCTACCTAGTTAAAAAGAACATAAGGTACTTGGAGTTCGTCTTAAAACCTTTTGTGTGGATATGATGAACAAAGAAGAGCTATGACTCAGTGATTAACTAGAGGAAATGAGTCATAAGATGGAATATGTAGTTGTTTGAGCTTCCTCACCAAAATCAGCCAATATGACACTCAGTTTGTAAATTTCCTGAACACTATTACTACTGTTAATATATTGATTTTTCAACACAACATACATTTCTTGATCCTGTAACTTTCGAGCCAACTTTGTAATGAAATAGACTCTCAAAAACCAAGGGAGATCTTGGTTTTATTTTCTTCTGTCTTTCTTTGCAAGTAAACATCTGCATTGATCATGGAATTTATTCAAATTATAGCAAACTCATAAACACAATTAAATAATCTATGCTCTCATCCTGTAGGGCACAAAAATTCAAATGTATTTAAAAGAAGTTAAATTAACTATTTCAAAAAGCCAGTCATGGCAACTTCTCACAGCTGCATCATAAAATGCACAACCTCAGGGTCTACAAAATGTTTCACAGTTTATCCAATGACATACAAAATGCCAAATTTTTCATTTTAAAGGGAAAGATGATCTTAAATTTCCATTCTGTTTGATTCTTTTATATCCATCCAAACACATGGGTTTATATTCATAATGAATAAACATCTCTTTTGAAAGCAAAATAAGATCCTGAAGATAATGAGAACATATTTTCCTTTTTTTCAGTTTTATTGAAGTATAACTGACAAATAGAATTACACATAGAGTGTACAAGTTGAGGAATTGATAAACTGTATTATACGTTGATAACCATAATCAAGTTAATTAACATATCCATCACCACACAAAGCTATAACTCTGTGGATGTGTGTGTGTGGTGAGAATGTTAAAGATCTACAAAAGTTCTTCAAATTTCAAGTATACAGTATATTATTAACTATAGTCACCATGCTTACATTAGATCTCCAAAACTTATTTATAACTGGAAGTCTGTACCCTTTGACCAACATCTGCCCACTTCCTTCCCCTACCTCTGAAAATCATCCTTCTATTCTACTTTATAAGCTTGATCTCTTTTCCCTTAAGATCCCACATGTGAATATGATCATACAGTATTTTTCTTTCTCTTTCTGGTTTGTTTCAGTTATAATATTCTCTAGGTCTATACATGCTATCAGAAATGGCAGATTTGCTTTTTTTTCTGGCTAAATAGTATTTCCCGGTATATATTTAACCACATTTCTTTATCCATTCATCTGTCAAGACATGGAGGTTTTTTCACATCTTGGCTATGTGAATAATGCTGTGACAAACATAGAAGTGCTTGCTTTCTTTAGATATAAACTCATTAGTGGGTTTGCTGGATCTTACAGTTATTATATTTTTTTATCTTTTAAGGAAACTGTACTGTTTTCTGTTATCATCCCAATTTACATTCTCACCAACAGTGCACAAGGGTTTTCCCTTTTCTTCTCATCAGCACTTGTTATTTCTTGTTTTTCAACAGCAGCCATCAAGAGGTAGGCTTCCAAGATGGTACAGTTGTAAAGAATTCACCCGCCAATGCAGGAGGCACAAGAGACAGAGGTTTGATCCCTGGTTTGGGAAGATCCACTGGATTAGGAAACGGCAACCTGCTCCAGTATCCTTGCCTGGTAGACTCCATGGACAGAACCTGGCAGGCTACAGTCCATGGAGTCACAAAGGGCTGGAGATGCCTCTGCGACTGAGCACACAGCACACACATCCTAACCTAAGGTGTGAGGTGATATCTCACTGTGGCTTTGATTTGTATTCCCCTAGTGATTATAAGGTTGAACACTTTTAATGTACCTGTTGGCCATTTGTATGTCTTCTTTTGAGAAATGTCTACCCAGGTTATTTGCCAATTTGGATTATTTGGGGTTTTGTTTGTTTTACTATTGAGTTGTTTGACTGCCTTATACATTTTGTATATTAACCCCTTAAGAGATGTATATTTGCAAATATTTTCTCCTATTTATAGGCTGTCTTTAAACTTTTTTGATTGTTTCTTTTGCTGTGCAGACTCTTTTACATTTGATGATGTCTTGCTTATTTAACTTTTGTTTTTGTTGCCTGTGACAAGAAGATTTATCTCTATGTTTTCTGGAATTTTTATGGTTTCAGTCTTACATTTAAGTCTTTAATTTATTATGAGTTAATTTTTGTGAGTGGTATAGGGTAGGGGTCTAGTTTCATTCTTTAGCATATGGCTGTCCAGTTTACCAACACCATTTATTGTAGAGACTATCCTTTTCCCATCGTGTGTTCTTAGAGCTCTTGTCAAAGATTAGTTGACTACATGTGTGGGTTTATTTCTTGGCTCTCTATTCTGTTCCACTGACTTAGGTGTCTGTTTTTAATCCTGGTACCATACTGTTTAATTACCAGAGCTTTTTAATATATTTTGAAATGAGGAAATGTGATGCCTCCAGCTTTGTTCCTCTTTCTCAAGATTGCTATGGCTAATCCAAGATGTCAAAACAATGATAATGACCCAAAGACTCAATAATTTAAATCAGGAATTGGCAAATTGGCATTTTATATAAGAGATCAGATAGTAAAGACCTTAACTTTAATGGGTTTTACAGCCTCTGTGACAACTACTCTGCTGTTATAACACAAAAGCAGCCATAGGCTGTATCTAAAAGAATGGAGCACGCTGTGTTCCAATCAGTTCAGTTCAGTCGCTCAGTCATGTCCACCTCTTTGCAACCGCATGGACTGAAGCACACCAGGCTTCCCTGTCCATCACCAACTCCCAGAGCTTACTCAAGCTCACTTCCATCAAGTAGGTGATGACATCCAACCATCTCATCCTCTGTCATCCCCTTCTCCTCCTGCTTTCAATCTTTCCCAGCATCAGGGTCTTTTTGTGTGAGTTAGTTCTTCACATCAAGTGGTCAGATTATTGGAGCTTCAGTCTCAGCATCAGTTCCTCCAATAAATATTCAGGACTGATTTCCTTTAGGACGGACTGGTTGGATCTCCTTGCAGTCCAAGGGACTCTCAAGAGTCTTCTCCAACACCAGAGTATAATAGAATCAATTCTTCAGCACTCAGCTTTCCTTATGGTCTATTCTCACATCCATACATGACTACTGGAAAAACCGTAGCTTTGACTAGATGAACCTTTCTCAGCAAAGTAGTGTCTGCTTTTTAATATGCTGCCTAGGTTTATCATAGCTTTTCTTCCAAGCAGCAAGCGTCTTTTAATTTCATGGCTGCAGTCACCATCTGCAGTGATTTTGGAGCCCCCAAAAATAAAGTCTGACATTGTTTCCACTGTTTCCCATCTATTTGCCATGAAGTGATGGGACCAGATGCCATGATCTTAGTTTTCTGAATGTTGAGTTTTAAGCCAACTTTTTCAATCTCCTCTTTCACTTTCATCAGGAGACTCTTTAGTTCTTCACTTTCTGCCATAAGGGTGGTGTCATCTGCATATCTGAGGTTATTGATATTTCTCCCGGAAATCTTAATTCCAGCTTGTGCTTCATCCAGCCCAGCATTTCGCGTGATGTACTCTGCACATAAGTTAAATAAGCAGGGTGAAAATACACAGCCATGATGTACTCCTTTCCCAATTTGTTCCATGTCCAGTTCTAAGTGTTGCTTTCTGACCTGCATACAAATTTCTCAGGAGGAGGTAAGATGGTCTGGTATTGCAGTCTCTTGAAGAATTTTCCACAGTTTGTTGTGATCCACACAGTCAAAGGCTTTGGTGTAGTCAATAAACCATAAATAGATCTTTTTCTGGAACTCTTTTGCTTTTTTGATGATCCAGAAGATAATGGCAATTTGATCTCTGGTTCCTCTGCCTTTCATAAATCCAGCTTGAACATCTGGAAGTTCTCAATTTCACATACTGTTGAAGCCTAGCTTGGAGAATTTTGAGCATTTCTTTGCTAGCGTGTGAGATGAGTGCAGTTGTGCAGTAGTTTGAGCATTCTTTGGCATTGCCATTCTTAGAGATAGGAATGAAAACTGACCTTTTCCAGTCCTGTGGCCATTGCTGAGTTTTCCAAATTTGCTGGCATATTGAGTGCAGCATTTTCACAGCGTCATCTTTCAGGATTTGAAATAGTTCAACTGGAATTCCATCACCTCCACTAGCTTTGTTCATAGTGATTCTTCCTAAGGCCCACTTCACTTCACATTCCAGGATGTCTGGCTCTAGGTGAGTGTGAGTGATCACACCATCGTGATAATCTGGGTCGTGAAGATCTTTTTTGTACAGTTCCTCTGTGTATCCTTGCCACCTCTTCTTAATATCTTCTGCTTCTGTTAGGTCCATACCATTTCTGTCCTTTATTGAGCCCATCTTTGCATGAAATGTTCCCTTGGTATCTCTCATTTTCTTGAGGAAATCTCTAATCTTTCCCATTCTATTGTTTTCCTCTTTTCTTTGCATTGATTGCTGAGGAAGGCTTTCTTATCTCTCCTTGCTATTCTTTGAAACTCTGCATTCAAATGGGTATATCTTTCCTTTTCTTCTTTGCCTTTATCTTCTGTTCCAATAAAACTTTACAAAAAACATGTGGTAGGCCAAATATGGTCCATAGACATAATTTCTGATCCCTTTTCTAAATTATCACAGGTGACTTTGATCACTGAAGCCATGAAATTAAAAACACTTGCTCCTTGGAAGAAAAACGCTGACAAAACTGACAGCATATTAAAAGGGGAAGACAATACTTTGCCTAAAAGGCCCATAGAGTCAAAGCTATGGTTTTTCCAGTAGTCATGTATGGATGTGAGAGTTGGACAATAAAAAAAGCTGAGCACCAAAGAATTGATGCCTTCAAACTGCGGTACTGGAGAAGAATCTTAGTCCCTTGGACAGCAAGGAGACCAAACCAGTCAATCCTAAAGGAAATCAGCCCTGAATATTCATTGAAAGTGCTGATGCTGAAGCTAAAGCTTCAGTACCTTGGCCACCTGCTGGGAAGAGTCGACTGATTGGAAAAGACCCTGATCTTGGGAAAGGCTAAAGGCAAGAGGAGAAGGGGATGACAGAGGATGAGATGGTCGGATAGCATCACAAATTCAATGGACATAAATTTGAGCAAACTCTGGGAGATGGTGAAGGACTCGGAAGCCTGGCGTGTTGCAGTCCATGGGGTCACAAAGAGTCAGGCACAACTGAGCGACTGAAAAACAACAATGAGAAAATGAAAAATATAAAACAGCGAACTTTAGGCATTAGAATAATCCATAAGACTTTAGTTCTCAGAGAATAACATGATAAACATTTTTCCATCATATTTAACTGATAGCAAAATCTTGAACTAGTAGATGGATTCAAGGTATATTTTGGCAAGAGAACCAACAGCAAATAGGACTCACTAATATAACAGATGAGTCAAAGATGACTCCAAACTTCTTAGCATAAGTAAATGGTGATGCCATTTAATGAAATAGTAAGTAGGAATATACTTTTGTATGGGGGTAGAATTAAAATTCTAGATTGGACTACTGATTTTGAAATATCCATAAAACATCCAAGTAGAACTTTCAGGTAGAATGTTGAATGTACTCAAGAGGTTTCAACATAAATTGGGGAGTCATCAGCTCATAGACAGCATTTAAGCCATAGAAATGAATGAAATTATCTAGGCAGAGAATGTAGAAAGAGAAAGGAAGATGAGGAAATATCTTGATGTACTTTCTGAACCATCTAAGTAAGAGTTAATCATGTTCATTATAGTTAACCAGTGCCAGGAGAGTTTTATTTCTGCCAATCTTGGTGAACTCAGAATTTGTGAGTGGCAATAAATACACATTTATATTGTACAAATAATTTTTTTCTAATTTATTGAAGTACATACCCCTTTTCCAAGAACTATATTGGGGTACATGTTCATCTGAACAAGTGCTGATAATTGTGATTAGTATAATACAGTTAATGTAACATTTCTAATAAATTCATTTTATTTTATTCATCACAGTCAAAGAGAAAATATTAGCCTTCCCAGCACAAAGAAAAGCAACTGATTTCAAATAATCTCTGCAATGCAACTTGCACTGCATTTTTATATATTACATTCTCAACGCACCACCACTTGAGGTGTTACCTGCCCAGAGATATAGGTAAATTCCTCGTAGTTTAATAATGTGAAGGAAACAAAAACTAAAAGTCGTCTTTCAGTTTGTCATCTACTGAAACATCTTACCCTTCATATATGTGAGACAGATCACTCTCTATTTCCAGGAAAGCAATATGAAAAGGGAAAGGAAATAATAGACGAGAGAAGAGCAAGAGCGCTCAAATCAATGAATTTATTGCAGTCATTCCATTTTCCGGGAATGGGTAAAGAGGTGGTGTATTCTATTTTTAGTATGGCTGAGGACCTCCTCTCAGGCCAACCCTCCGGTAAATAATAACCACAAACTCTGGGCAAAGTATAAAACACAATTAACTGAAGATACTGAAGGGTGAACAAAGGCAGGCAGAAATGGTGTGGAGTCAATATCTGTTAAAAAAAAAAAAAGAGAGAGAGAGAGAGAGAAAGAGAATGACACTGGGTAAAATTCCAGTTTTTGTAACTTTCTAAAGGATGGAAGTCTCAAGGATTAAAGAACTGAGTTGAAACTTGAGCTGACATCTACTGCAGGAGAGACAAAAATTTCCAATTCAGTTTAGCCAAGTTACCAGCCTGATTTTTTTAAAACATCAATATTCTTCAAAGGAACGTAATAGAACCAAGAATTTCTATAACACATTCTTCACAATGTTCAGGATACAATACAAAATTGCTCAACATACAAAGAAATAGAAAAATATGGCTTATTCTCAAGAGAAAAGATAATAGAGACCAGTCTTGAGAAGATCCAGATGTTGACATTAGCAGATTAGGATTTTTAAAGCAGATATTATGATTATGCCCAAGGATGTAAGGGAAAATATTCTCACAGTGTGTGAATATTAGGGCATCTCAACAGAAAAGTAAAAACTATAAAAAGGAATTAAATATAATCTCCTCACCTGGAACATGCTATATCTGAAATTAAAGTGTTATCAAATGGGTTTAGCATCAGAGTAGAGATGATAGAGGAAAGGTCAGCCAGCTTAAAACCAGATCAATGCAAGTGATAACCATCTAAAGCAGAGGTATTTCCATGAAGGTCTAGTGGTTAAGAATCTGCCTTCTAATGCAGGGGGTACAGGTTCGAACCCTGGTTGGGGAGCTAAGATCCCACATAGCTCATGGCCAAAAAAACACATCGTAAAACCGAAGCAATATTGTAAAAAATTCAGCAAAGACTTTTAAAATGGTCCACATCAAAAAAAAAAAAAATCTTTAAAAAAAAATTTAAGAAAAGAGGAATAGAAAAGAGGATGTGAGAGAATAGCACTGAAACATGTATATTGCCATATGCAAAATAGATGACCAGTGCAAGTTGCTGAGGAGAAGGCGATGGCACCCCACTCCAGTACTCTTACCTAGAAAATCCCATGGACAGAGGAGCCTGGTAGGCTGCAGTCCATGGGGTCGCAAAGAGTCGGACACGACTGAGCGACTTCACTTTCACTTTTCACTTTCATGCATTGGAGAAGGAAATGGCAACCCACTACAGTGTTCTTGCCTGGACAATCCCAGGGACAGGGTAGCCTTCTGGGGTCACACAGAGTCGGACACGACTGAAGTGACTTAGCAGCAGCAGCAGCAGCAAGTTCGCTGATGAAACAGGGAACTCAAAACTGGTGCTCTGGGACAACCCAGAGGGATGGGGTGTGGAGGGAGGCAGGAGCGGGGTTCAGGATGGTGGAACACATGTACACCCATGGCTGGCTGATTCATGTCAATGTATGGCAAAAAAAAATCACAATATTGTAAAGTAATTAGCCTCCAATTAAAATAAATAAATTAATTTAAAAAGAAAATAACAAAAGAAGCAGAGCATCAGGGACTTGTGGAACAATATCAAAAGGTCTTCTATACACATAATTGGGAGTCTCAGAATGAGTGGAGGGTAAATATGATGTAGAAAAAATTTCTGAAAAAATAATGCTTGTTCTTTTCAAATTTGGTAAAAGTAATAAATTTACAGTAAACACTAAGCAGAATTAATTCAAAAAGAACGATTCCTAGACCCATCATAGTCAAGCTGGTGAAAACCAAAGAGAAAAATCTTAACACTAGACAAAGAAAAATAACACGCGGCACACAAAGCAACAGGAATCGCTGACTTCTCACCAGAAACAATGATCTTTACAGTGCTGAGATATTTTTTTAAATAGTGAATGCAAAATTTTATCTCCAGCAAAATCATTCCTCAAAAATCAAGATCAAAGACATTTTCAGACAGGAAAAAAATAAGATTTCTTGACCTGCCAACATGCACTGCCAAAAATGCTAAAGAAAGTTCTTCAGGCTGAACGGAACAAAAACCTACATCTTCAGGAAGTAATAAAGTGCGTTAACATTGAGAAATATGTGTAAATATATAAATGATTATTATTCTCTTAAATTTAAAGACACATGTGGCTCTTTAATGGAGGAGGGCATGGCAACCCACTCTCCAGGTATTCATGCCTGGAGAATCCCACGGACAGAGGTCACAAAGAGGCAGACACAACTGAAGCAACTTAGCAAGCACACACAGATGGCTCTTTAAAGAATCGCATTCATCCAAATATTTGAAGACAGACTGAATTTTTCACTCTAAATCTAAATGTTATCAAGCTTAGATTTTGAAAGATCATCAGATTTTTCCTGGCATGAAACTGACATTTGGATATAACATCGTTATTATTTTCTGAAATTAAATACATGTTTTCTATCAACATTTACTTGTCACATTCATTTTATTTGCCTTTTTTTCTCCCCTTTGTAGAGAAATGTGTCTAGAGTTAATAAGCTTAGCAAGCTTCTAGCCTAATAGGATTATGCTCAGAACATCTCTTTTGAAAGGGAGACATTTTCCTAATGGACTATCATTTAGAGAGAGTTTTGAGTTGTGAATCAATGAAGCAATAAATAATGAACACACTCCTGTGTAGTTAGAACTCCTAGGTTTCAGGGCATGTTTTTCTTCATCAAGTAAGATCAAAACATGTTCATATATGGGTAAAATTCTTAGAGAAAAACAAAGTTTATGTAGTTGTTGTTTAGTCGCTAAATCCTATCTGACTCTTTTGCGACCCCATGGACTGTAGCCCGCCAGGCTCCTCTGTCCAAGGGATTCCCCAGGCAAGAATACTGGAATCGGTTGCCATTTCCTCCTCCAGGGGATCTTTCCCACCCACAGACTGAACCCATGTCTCCTTTGTTGGCAGATAGATTCTTTACCAGTGAGCCACCTGGGAAACCCCAATAAAGTTTCCTGAAAAAAATTATAATGTTAAACACTTCCAAAAAAGAAAAGCATAATTTAAAAGTTAAGCTTAAAGTGTGTGTATCACAATAAACTGGAAAATTCTTAAAGAGATGGGAACACCTGCATCCTGAGAAATCCATATTCAGGTCAAGAAGCAATAGTTAGAACCAGACATGGAACAATGGACTGGTTCCAAATTGGGAAAGGAGTATGTCAAGGCTGTATATTGTCACCCTGTTTATTTAACTTATATGCAGAGTACATCATGAGAAACCCTGGGGTGGATGAAGCAAAAGCTGGAATCAAGATTGCAGAGAGAAATATCAGTAACATTAGATATGCAAATGACATCACCTTTATAGCAGAAAGCAAAGAGGAGCTAAAGAGCCTCTTGATGAAACTGAAAGAGGAGAGTGAAAAAGCTGGCTTGAAACTCAACATTCAAAAAATTAAGATCATGGGCTCTGTTCCCATCACTTCATGGCAAATAGATGGGGAAACAATGGAAACAGTGACAGACTTTATTTTTTGGGGCTCCAAAATCACTGCAGATGGTGACTGCAGCCATGAAATTAAAAAAGGCGTGCTCCTTGGAAGAAAAGCCATGACCAACCTAGACAGCTTATTAAAAAGCAGAGACATTACTTTACCAGCAAAGGTCCATCTAGTCAAAGCTATGGCTTTTCCAGCAGTCATGTATGAAAGGGGAGAATTGAACTATAATGAAAGCTGAGCACTGAAGAACTGATGCTTTGGAACTGTGGTGTTGGAGAAGACTCTTTAGAGTCCCTTGGACTGCAATATCAGACCAGTCGATCCTAAAGGAGATCAGTCCTAGGTGTTCATTGGAAGGGTTGATGCTGAAGCCGAAACTCCAATACTTTGGCCACTTGATGCGAAAACCTGACTCATTGAAAAAGACCCTGATGCTGGGAAAGATTGAAGGCAGGAGGAAAAGGAGATGACAGTGGATGAGATGGTTGGATGGCATCACAGACTCGGTGGACATGAGTTTGAGCAAGCTCTGGGAGTTGGTGATGGACAGCGAAGCCTGGAATTCTGCAGTCCATGGGGTCGCAAAAGTTGGACTCGACTGTGTGACTGAACTGAAGCTTAAAGTGCATTCAAATACTGTTGGATAAAAGAATGAGACTATATGTCAATGCTATTTAAAATCTTGAGTAAAAATATCTAAAATAAAGTCATCAAAATCATATTCAGAATCTTTTCATAGTTTCTAGAGGCAAGCAAACAACAACAAAAAAATATTTTCCATGTTTTTGCACTTGCCAGCTAGATATTTGTTCTGGATGCTCTACCAACACCTCAGCATCTGTATTTCAGCATTAAAGTTATCTTCTGAGGACTTCCCTGATGGTCCAGTAGCTAAGACTCTGTGCTCCCAATACAGGGGGCCTGGCTTCCATCCCTGGTTTGGAAACATGATCCTACATACTACAACTGAGAGTTCACATGCCATGCAAAGATCCCACATGCCTAAGACCTGGCGCAAATAAATAAGACCTGGCTGCTATTGAAAACACCAGTACCACCAGTAGAAACTGCTGCTCTAGGTCTTCGTTGCTGAGTGTGGGCCTTCTCTAGTTTCGGCTCTCGGGCTCTAGAGCGTGTGGGCTTCAGCAGTTGTGGCACACAATCTTAGTTACTCTGCAGCATGTGGGATTTTGCAAGACCAGGGATCAAACCCACGTCCCTTGCATTGGCAGGCAGATTCCTAACCACTGGACTACTGGGGAAGCCCCAGAAAACTATTTCTGTGTGAGCCTGAAGATACAGAAAGAGTTAGAGAGGGAAAGGGGAATTTATGGGGCTGTCAAGACTGCCTCCACAATAGAAAACTTTACATTGCTTTTTGAGATAAACTTTCTTTTATCTGAAATTCCTTTTCAAGTGTGCATGAGGTCTGTAGTGGAGGAACTCTGTTCCCCTCTAAATCTGATTATCTTATTCACATATTGGGAAAAGGGGCCCAGAGACTGGGCTGGAATAGCGGGGAGAACAAGGAAGATTGCTCCCTACAAGAGTCCTGGGATAGAGCGTTTCACCCAACCATCTAGTCAGCATCTCAGCCACCAGCACGGCAGGCGGCTTTCAGCCAGAGTCACAGCTTAAGGGGCCACACTCCTGAGTGAAGCTGGCAGGATCTGAGCTTTTAGCCTGTCAAGATCCACATTGGCTGGCACAAGAACAGAGATCCCTTCTAAAATTGAACATGGCAGCCAAATTAATCCTATTAAACTCTAAATGACCCTCCACTGAGGGATGCACATTAAGAAGATTGTTGCTATATTACAATCCCTTCTCTATCATAAAAATCTTCTTAGGAAAACAGAATTTTCAAAAACGTCATAGAATGTCAGAGGTAGAGGTCATCTTAAAAGACTATAGACTGCCTTAGTAATCATCCCATCCTATCATTTTATTTCACAAATACTTGGCACAGGGAGAAAGAAAATTCATCAAAATATGTGAATCACCTTTTTTCCCTTCAGTTCAGTTCAGTCAGTCAGTCGTGTCCAACTCTTTGCAACCCCATGAATCGCAGCACGCCAGGCCTCCCTGTCCATCACCAACTCCCAGAGTTCACTCAAACTCATGTCCATCGAGTCGGTGATGCCATCCAGCTATCTCATCCTCTGTTGTCCTCTTCTCCTCCTGCCCCCAATCCCTCCCAGCATCAGTCTTTTCCAATGAGTCAACTCTTCGCATGAGGTGGCCAAAGTCTTGGAGTTTCAGCTTTAGCATCAGTCCCTCCAAAGAACACCCAAGGCTAATCTCCTTTAGAATGGACTGGTTGGATCTCCTTGCAGTCCAAGGGGCTCTCAAGAGTCTTCTCCAACACCACAGTTCAAAAGCATCAATTCTTCGGCCCTCAGCTTTCTTCACAGTCCAACTCTCACATCCATACATGACCACAGGAAAAACCATAGCCTTGACTAGATGGACCTTTGTTGGCAAAGTAGTGTCTCTGCTTTTGAATATGCTATCTAGGTGGGTCATAACTTTCCTTCCAAGGAGTAAGCATCTTTTAATTTCATGGCTGCAGTCACCATCTGCAGTGATTTTGGAGCCCAGAAAAATAAAGTCTGACACTGTTTCCACTGTTTCCCCATCTATTTCCCATGAAGTGATGGGACCAGATGCCATGATCTTAGTTTTCTGAATGTTGAGCTTTAAGCCAACTTTTTCACTCTCCACTTTCACTTTCATCAAGAGGCTTTTTGGTTCCTCTTCACTTTCTGCCATAAGGGTGGTGTCATCTGCATATCTGAGGTTATTGATATTTCTCCTGGCAATCTTGATTCCAGCTTGTGCTTCTTCCAGACCAGCATTTCTCGTGATGTACTCTGCATAGAAGTTAAATAAGCAGGGTGACAATATACAGCCTTGATGTACTCCTTTTCCTATTTGGAACCAGTCTGTTGTTCCATGTCCAGTTCTAACTGTTGCTTCCTGACCTGCATACAAACTTCTCAAGAGGCAGGTCAGGTGGTCTGGTATTCCCATCTCTTTCAGAATTTTCCACAGTTTATTGTGATCCACACAAAGGCTTTGGTATAGTCAATAAAGCAGAAATAGATGTTTTTCTGGAACTCTCTAGCTTTTTCCATGATCCAGCGGATGTTGACAATTGATCTCTGGTTCCTATGCCTTTTCTAAAACCAGCTTGAACATCTGGAAGTTAAAGGTTCACGTATTGCTGAAGCCTGGCTTGGAGAATTTTGAGCATTACTTTACTAGCATGTGAGATGAGTGCAATTGTGTGGTAGTTTGAGCATTCTTTGGCATTGCCTTTCTTTGGGATTGGAATGAAAACTGACCTTTTCCAGTCCTGTGGCCACTGCTGAGTTTTCCAAATTTGCTGGCATATTGAGTGCAGCATTTTCACAGCATCATCTTTCAGGATTTGAAATAACTCAACTGGAATTCCATCACCTCCACTAGCTTTGTTTAAAGTGATGCTTTCTAAGGCCCACTTGACTTCACATTCCAGGATATCTGTCTCTAGGTGAGTGATCACACCATCGTGATTATGTTGGTCATGAAGATCTTTTTTGTACAGTTCTCCTGTGTATTCTTGCCAGAAACATAAAATGCATATAATATATAATATCTATAATTGGGTTTATGAAATAAAATAAATTCTGAGCATTTTTAGTTCCTTAAAATAAATCTCAATATAGTCTAATCTAAAGCCTCTTTAAGGATAAACTTGAAATAGATCTTTAGGCAACGTGCTCATCTATACCACTCCTAGGTTGATGCAAATGTCTTCTCTGACCGGATTGATCTTTTCCCTGCCATTAGAATAAGCCTTATCTCTCTGAGCGCTAACCCATTTTAGGTAATTTTTCACAGCTTGAGTCTATTACCTTCTTTTCTATGCCACTATACATATCTTGACTTCTTTCTTCCTATTGACTTTATTCTAGGTTGAACTTTTAACATGGTAGAAAGCTCTTCTACAGCAGCTTTCAGGCTTTAATCAAACTTTAGGAAAATCAAGCAAAGTCCAGCATGAGATATGTGCATGCACAGTCATTCAGTCATGTCCAACTCTTGCAATCCATGGGTTGTAGCCTGCCAGGATCCTCTGTCCATGGGATGTTTCAGGCAAGAATACCAGAGTGAGTTGCCATTTCCTCCTCCAGGGGATCTTCCCAACCCATGATTGAACCGGAGTCTCTTGCCTATCTTGGATTGGCAGGTGGGTTCTTTCCCACTGAGCCACCAGGGAAGCCTCCAGCATGGTAATAACATTACACCTAAGGCATACAGCATGTCTAATTGGTGTGAGACAACTTACTAAGCAAATTACTTCATTATCATGATACCTGATTTTATCTAGAGTTGAGTGATATTAAAATGTCCATGTTGCTTACAAAGGATGAGACTCAGAGTTAGGAAATTGCCCAAGGTCGCATAATTAGAAATAGTAGAACCAGAATTTTAATGCTAACATTTTATATCAGAGCCCTCTCTCTTATTCACTGTGCAAACCTACCTATAAATGTATGACGGACCATAGTGAGAGACAAAGCTGGAAAGTAATTTGTGACTTAGATTTATTATGCATGTGCTCTGTTGCTTAGTCATGTTTGGCTCTTGTGTCCCCATGGACTGTAGCCTTCCAGGCTCCTCTATCCATGGGATTCTCCAGGCAACAATACTGGAGTGGGTTGTCATACCCTCCTCCAGGGGATCTTCCCAACCCAGGGATTGAACTCGAGTTTCCTGTGTCTCCTGCATTGGCAGGCAGATTCTTTACCCAATGAGCCACGTGGAAGGCTTCAAATGTGCTATAGGACTGAGTATAAGAGGGGCATCCAACCCAGTCTGGGGAACTCCAGGAAAAATTCATAAATGAGTTGCCTTCAGAGCTGAATTTTGAGTCATATACCATGGCCGACATATTCTCCAACCAGTAGGAAGATCATAGAGGAAAGAACAGAGGTATGAAAGAGTGTGGGACACTTTTTAAATTTAACAATTATGATTTGTAAGTGTCATCTTAAAAAAATCAGTCCACTGAATTATGTAGAAATAAATATGCAACAAGTTGGCGAAACAAAGTATACTTTAAATATGTTTCAGTAGATAGCTCATCTGAAATTCTGGATTTTTCAGTCACTTTATTCTGATGCTATGGCAGCCAACTAATTCTTAACTTCAGCTGGTGTAAGACTAGGAAGCCTGGCTTCACTGCAGATTCCTGCTGCTATGTAATCTTCTCTCCTCTGCCCTTCCAAGCTTTCCTTTAGGGTTAATTTGGCTGTACGGGTGGCACCTTCAAGTTACAGATCTTGGTTACATATTTTCTTAAGGAGAAGTTTTCCCAGTCACATAGTTCTTTCCCATTGATGTGACTTTCCAGGCAAAGTAAGGCCTAGATGGATGTGACTGAAATAAATATGATCGTCCCTCATCATTCCAACCAAAAAAAAAGAAAACCCTCCAAGTGAAGGAACACCACCTGGCTGAGTATATCCTTGAATCACAGAAGTTATGCTCTGTACCAGCAGACTTGTGACAGTGGGTTCTCAGGAAACAAGATAGTGTGGCTGAGCTGGTTTCCCAATTCTGTGCACCAGCACTCAGCGATGTGAGCTCATGCCACCGCACGTCAAACCTCAGTGCTTGGTCATTGCTTCCACACTGTGTTCTCAACACTCATCCTACAGAATGGATTTCTGTTTCTTCTCGGTTGCTGATACTATACCATTTGCAGCTATAGTTTTCACTGAAGGGATTCCTCCAGCTACAGCAGCCAAACGGTATTCAAAGTGGATGTCAAAGTGAAAGTGAAAGTCATTCAGTCATGCCCAACTTTTTGCAACCCCATGAACTATAGAGTACAGGGAATTCTCCAGGCTGGAATACTGGAGTGGGTAGCCTCTCCCTTCTCCAGGGGATCTTATCAACCCAGAGGTCAAACCCAGGTCTCCAGGTCTTCAGTCTGGACAAGTTTAGCAGAAAGGCTGGATGCGGTCAGTGAAAAGTGATAACTGTGCTCTGCCATCTTTACCTGGACAGCACTTTTTTGTTGTTTATAGTAGCTTTATTCATAACTGCCAAAAAATTGAAATAACTCACATGACCACTAATTGGTGAGGAAGGCAGAGTGAGTTCACTGGTGAAAATGGGCGTCAAATCAATGGGTGTCAAAGTGAAAACAAAAGTGTTACTCAGTCATGTCCAACTCTTTGCAACCATGGACTGTAGCCCACAAGCCTCCTCCATCCATGGAATTCTCCATGCAAGGATACTGGAGTAGGTTGCCATTATCTTTCCAGGGGATCTTCCTGACTCAGAGATCAAACCTGAGTCTCCTGCACTGCAGGCAGATTCTTTATCATCTAAACCACCAGGGAAGCTCCTAGATGTCAAAGTGAAAGTGAAAGTCATTCAGTCATGCCCAACTTTTTGCAACCCCATGAACTATAGAGTACAGGGAATTCTCCAGGCTGGAATACTGGAGTGGGTAGCCTCTCCCTTCTCCAGGGGATCTTGTCAACCCAGAGGTCAAACCCAGGTCTCCAGCATTACAGGGAGATTCTTTACCAGCTGAGCCACAAGGGAAGCCTGGATGTCAAAGGATACCATTAAAAACTCCCAAACCAGGGGACTTCCATAATGGTTGAGTAGTTAAGACCTCTCCTTCCAATGCAGGGGTTCAATCCCTGGTTGGAGAACTAAGATCCCACAGGCCTCAAATGCCCCTCCCCCCAAAATAACATAAAACAGAAACAATATTGTAACAAACTCAATAAAGGCTTTTTAAAAAATGGTACATATAAAAATAAAATCTTAAAAAAATAAAACCTCCCAAACCAGAGAGTGAAGATTAAATTAAAAAACATAGAAATCTAGGTCTTTCCAAAAGATAACTATAAAAGTATCAGAAATATCAAATGATAAATTTTAAAAAACACATCACATAAATAAAGACAGAAAACAATACAAAATAATTTGGAAATGTTAAAACAAAACACAAAAACTCTATCAATAAATGTGAATGATCTTAACTCAGCTATTAAAAGAAATAAATCTCTATTATACTCACAGAGCAAGACCTAACTTCATGATGCATTCAAGAGACACACCTAAAATAAAGTGACTCAGAAGTTTAAAATGAAATGGGCAAAAACATCCTAGGAATATGGAAATAGTAAGAAAGCAAGTCTTCAGATTTTGATGTCTCAAACAGAATCAAGCCAAAATTCATTAAAGATAAAAGGTCCGTATGAATACCAAGTTTTAAAATCCACAAAAAATATCAGACAGCTGAGTATCAATATGTTAAGTAAGGTACAAACTACATTTATTAATCCTTATTAAGCAGAACCATAGGGGATGCAAAGAGAAATAAAAACATACTAATAATAGGAGACTTCCACTCTCAGTAGAAGATAAATCATAATGACAATAAATATATAGAAGACCTAAATAACATATTTAATAAGATAGCTCTTATGGACCCATACTGAACATTAACCCTGACAATAGAAAACACATAGTGTATTTACAAAAGTGATCAAATATTAGGTCACAAGGAAAATAATAGTAAATTGCTTAAGACAAAAAAATAACTCAAATGACAGTGCAATAAAATAAAAAAATATTAATAATGTATTTTTTAAAAAGCTAAAAGGCCCTTCCTCCTGGAAATTTGAAAGCTACAATTTAACTGTTGCAGATCTGAGGAGACTAAGGAGATATGACTTCTAAATGCAGTGTGATACCCTGGATTGAATCTTGGAACAGAAAGAAAACATTAATGGGAAAACTGAAAAATCCAGATAAAGTCTGGAGTCTAATTCACAGCATAGTGTACCAATGTTGTTTCTCAGTTTTCAGTCGAGTCCAAATTTTCGTGACCCAAAAGACTGTAGCCCAACAGGCTCCTCTGTCCGTGGAATTCTGTAGGCAAGAATACTGGAGTGAGTAGCCATTCACTTCTCCAAGGATCTTCCCAACCCAGGGACTGAACCCAGGTCTCCTGAATTGCAGGCAGATTCTTTACTGTCTGAGTCATAAGGAAGCCCCTCAGAGTTCACAGCATAGCGTACCAATGTTGGTTCTTAGTTTTGACAGATGTACCACAATAATATAAGATATTAACAACAGGCAAACTGGTTGAAGACTATATGGGAACTCTGTATTATATTTGCAATGGTTCCATTAATGTAAAATCATTTCAAAATAAAAAACTAGTTTTAAAAGCTTTCAACTGAAAAACACTTCTATCAAGGAGCTACACAATCAAAATAACAGAACTTCTAAAAGTTATTGCATTATTTTTGACTCAGGTATCTCAGGTATTTATTACTCTCTAAGATATAACCAAATAGACCTACTTATCATTCATAAAATCTCTAAAAATCTATTAAGCTCTTTAGTATCTGTATAATGAAATCAATACTATAATCCATATAATTAAAGAATTACAATAGTAAAATTGAGTGCTTAAGAGATTTTGATATAGAGCCAAAAATATAGGTAAGCAAAGCCAAAAGAAGACTCATTGTCTATATCAATCTTTATAATTGGTTGAAACACTACAGTTCAGAATCTGTGGTATATATTTAAAGCTGTTAATTGAGGAAAATTTGAAGCCGTAAATACTTTATCAATACAAAAAACATGTTAAGCTAAATTCCCAACTCATAAAAGTAAAAAAAAAAAAACAAACCACCACCATCACAGCAACAAAGTAAACCAAAATATAGCATAAAGAAAGAAAGAATAAATATAAAAACAGAAATTAATGAAAGAGGTAACAGAAAAACAGCATATGTAATTAGTAAAACAAGATATCAGTTTCTTTAAACATTAACAAATTAAGTAAAGCACTAACTAACTTAACTGGGAAGGAAATACAAATATACAAAACTAATGCATTGGGGGAAATAATCATTGAAATATAAGAATTTTTTAAATAAGATTAACTTGCAGACCTCTATACAAATACATTTGGAAAACTAGGTGAAATGGATAATTATGCAGGAAAATAGCTTTCCAAAACTGACTCATTAATATAGAGTTCAGAAGGATAAATTTCTAAATTGCTTGCATAAATTAAAATAAATAAAAAGAACAAAAAACTTTTGAATAACTAAAAGGTGAATTCTAATTGTTATTGCTGTCCAGTCGCTAAATTGTGTCTGACTGTTGGCAACCCCATAGACTGCAGCGCTCCAGGCTCCTCTGTCCTCCACTAGCTCCTGGAGTTTGCTCAAATTCATGATGTTCGTTGAGTTGGTGATGCTATCTAACCAACTCATCCTCTGCCACCCTCTTCTCCTTTTGCCTTCAATCTTTCCCAGCATTGGGGTCTTTTCCAACAATTTAGCTCTTTGTATCAGGTAGCCAAAGTATTGGAGCTTCAGCTTCATTATCAGTCCTTCCAGTGAATATTCACGGTTGATTTCCTTTGGTTTGATCTCCTTGCAGTACAAGGGGTTCGAAAGATTCTTCTCCAGCAGCATAATTCAAAAACATCAATTCTTTGGCACTCAACCTTCTTTATGGCCCAACCCTCACATCAATAATGTAATTTCAGTTTATTGTTCTCACATCTAATCCCAATGACAAATATAACTTTCATATGCCCTTCTGAAAATCTTACTGCTGCTTAAAATATTAATTTGTTAAAGGTTAGTAAAAATTCAAATTCCAAATGAGAGATTTGGCTTTATATTTGAAATATATGTTCATAATCAGACTTGATCCATGTCTTACTTCGAACTGTCTTTGAATTCAAACCTGTCATGTTTTCTTTTGAACTTCTGCTAGAGGTTCCACCTAATCTCTTCAATCAGAAGCATTTCTCCTTATAAACCATCACTTGAGTGAGTAAACAAGCTTCTTTTGCTCATTTCCCTATTTTTGCCATATTTGACAATACTAAGGCAATGGCACCCCACTCCAGTACTCTTGCCTGGAAAATCCCATGGATGGAGGAGCCTAGTAGGCTGCAGTCCATGGGGTCGCTAAGAGTCGGACATGACTGAGTGACTTCACTTTCACTTTTCACTTTCATGCATTGGAGAAGGAAATGGCAACCCACTCCAGTGTTCTTGTCTGGAGAATCCCAGGGATGGGGGAGCCTGGTGGGCTGCCATCTATGGGGTCGCACAGAGTCAGACACGACTGAAGTGACTTAGCAGCAGCAGCATCCAGTGATACTCTTTTTTCTTCCTGAATTCCATCAGCCCTAGTGAAAATCACTGGCATGAATGATCAAAATCATTTGTATGATTCTTAATGAATCAGAGTTATCCTTATTTTAATGGAAATAAAAGAGTACTAAGTGACCTTTGTTATAAAGTGATAAGGAAAAAACATTGCTATTTGATGATTCTTTTCTTCTGAATTTCCTGTTGTTGTTGTTGAGCCAAACTCTTCAGAAATACTGTTAATTGGTGATATTTTTTCATTTATACATTTCATGCTCTCAGCATGACCTCTCCATTGTATGTGTGTGCTCAGTCACTCAGCCATGTCTGACTCTTTGACTTCTCTTATGGCCATTTAAAATTTTAAAGAAAAGTCTTTCTTCGAGAGAAAATATAATGAATGTACAGATAACTGTATGAGTCAGATTGTGACTTTTTAGTTGCAAAGAGGAAGATACAATTATTTCTCTTTTTTTCCTTAAATATTCTCAATAGAATAAAAGTTTAAAGATGCTACAAAGTGCCCTGGTTTGATCTTTCACTTCCCACTGCTATCTCTCTTAAATTTCTTTCTTTCCGTGACTTCTCTTTTCTCTTAGAGCTGAGGACAAATTTTGTTTTTCATCATTATCTCGGCTTAAATTCAGTTGGGAAGGAAATGAGAAGCGTGGGAGCTGATAAGCACCGAAATGCAATTCAAATAAAACTGGCTTTTGCATTTTTCAGTCTTCAAAGAAGAATCACAGTCAGTTTTAAGGATGAGGCTCATTCTGCTGTGGTATGGATACCCTCTTACTTATTCAGTATTTCCTGCATGCCAAGCATGGGGAGGAGGGGAGGATACACCTCTGGGTATCAGGCTCTGGAGATAAAATGGTGAGAAAAACAAGACAGAGACCTCACCCCACAAAGTAGAGAATAGAGTCAAGAAGATTAATTAAACAATCATGTAAATTAACGTTAGCTATACGAGATGGTTGGATGGCATCATTCAATGGACATGAGCTTGAGCAAGCTCTGGGAGACAATGAAGGACACAGAGGCCTGGCATGCTGCAGTCCGTGGGGTCACAAACAGTGGGACACAAATGAATGACTGAACAACAACAATGAAGAATATAAGAAAGGAAAGGTAGGTGGCATGATGAGTACATATTACAGGAGGATCTGGAGCATTCCATCTGGGTCAGATGAGGCTCTGGGGTTGAGAATTCAAGATGGGTAAAACCAAGGCATGGGGTAGAGGATGAGAGGGGTATTCTGGCAGAAAAATGGACTGTCCACAGCTTCTGTCATCTGAGGAAGTTTTGTTTGAGCCACAAAAAGTGCCTCACATGACTTCCATGGTGGTCCAATGATTAAGAATCCATGCTTCCAGTGTAAGGCATGTGGGTTCAATTCCTGATTGGGTAGCTAAGGTCTTACATTGTCTGTGGCATAGCCAAAAAATAGAAATTAAAAAGAATTGCTTCATAATGTAACTTCATAATAATTCATCAGTCATTTTGAGGGAAAAAAATAGAAATATGAGTGACAGTACTTAACACAGAGTAAGTGCTAAATAAACTTGAGCTTCTATTATTATCATATTCCATTTCAACACACCGCCTCCCACCTCTCTCCACAGCTACAGCTCTCTCAGCCCGCTTCTAAACAAACACCTTCTGAGGATGACATTGAGGATGTACTCTCAATCCCCAGACAGGAACCCCTTTTGATATGTATTCTAAATTCTGCTCTGGGAACTTCCCTGGTGGTCCAGTGGCTAAGACTCCACACTCCCAATGCAAGGGGCCTGGGTTCTATCCCTGGTTAGGCAGCTAGATCCCACATGCTGCAACTAAGACATGGCACAGCCAAATAAATAAGTAAATATTTTTTCAAAAAATAAATTATGTTCTGTAACATGGCAGAAGTCTTCCTTGAATGCATAAAATTAATGTATTGGTCATTTAGCAAATGCATGTTACGTAAGTATGTGATTGATAATAATGACGGCTAAAATTTGCTGAGGACATACCCTTGGGAAAGGCTGTCTTAAGAATAGTGAGTTCTTCAGAAAAAATTTGAGGCAAGTATTAGTACTTTTAAAGCCATAATTTTAGTAACAGAGGACAAAGAGGTTAAACATTTTCTCCTAGCAAGTGGTAAAGCTAGATTTAAGAACGCAAGAAATCTACCTCTAGGATGTGAGGGCTCCATTTGTCTCCTTGAAGACAGACAAGGCACTGGCTTACCTAGAGTTTACAACTTACTTAGAAAGAGGCAGGGAGACCAGAGAAATTCAATAAACAAGTAAATAAATAAGCTTGATAATTGCCATTTGTGGTTAGTCTTTCAAAGGGATTAAACCAAATGATGTGGTGAATAAGGATTAAGGGTGGGCAGGGGAACCTTGCTTTAGAAGAGATGACTTCCTGAGGGAGGGGCCTTAGAACTGACACTTAAAAGATGGAAAAGAGATAGCTCTGTAAAAAAGTAGAGAAAAGAATTCCAGTGGAGAAAATAGCAAACACATCTGTCTAGAGGCAGGGCAAGACTGGTGTATGGGAGGAGCTAAAGGAAGTCAGAATCGACTTCTGCTTCACTGACTACGCTAAATAAAGCCTTTGACTGTACTGCTGCTGCTACTGCTAAGTCGCTTCAGTCATGTCCCACTCTGTGCAACCCCATAGATGGCAGTCCACTAGGCTTCTCTGTCCCTGGGATTCTCCAGGCAAGAATAATGGAGTGGGTCACCATTTCCTTCTCCAATGCATGAAAGTGAAAAGTGAAAGTGAAGTTGCTCAGTCATGCCTGACTCTTAGCGACCCCATGGATTGCAGCCTACCAGGCTCCTCCATCCATGGGATTTTCCAGGCAAGAGTACTGGAATGGGTTGCCATTGCCTTCTCCTTTGACTATACGGACCACAGCAAACTGTGAAAAATTCTTAAAGAGATGGGAATACCAGACCACGCTACCTGCCTCCTGAGAAATCTGTAGGCAGGTCAAGAAGCAACAGTTAGAACTGGGCATGGAACAGTGGACTGATTTCAAATTGGGAAAGGAGTATCCCAAGGCTGTATATTGTCACCCTGCTTATTTAACTTATATGCAGAGAACCTCATGTGAAATGCCAGCCTGGATGACTCACAAGCTGGAATCAAGATTGCTGGGAGAATTACCAATAACCTCAGATATGCAGATGACACCACCCTAATGGCAGAAAGTGAAGAGGAACTAAAGAGACTCTTGATGAAAGTGAAAGAGGAGAGTGAAAAAGCTGGTTTAAAGCTCAATATTCAAAAAACTCAGATTATGCATCTGGTCCCATCACTTCATAGCAAACATGGGGAAAAGTGGAAACAGTGACAGATTTTATTTTCTAGGGCTCCAAAATCACTGCAGATGGTGACTGCAGCCATGAAATTAAAAGTCACTTGCTCCTTGGAAGAAAAGCTATGACAATCCTAGACAGCATATTAAAAAGGAGAGACATTACTTTGTTGAGAAAGGTCCATCTAGTCAAAGCTATGGTTTTTCCAGTTGTCATACACATATGTGAGAGTTGGACAATAAAGAAGGCTTAACACATAAGAATTGATGCTTTCAAACTGTGGTGCTAGAGAATCCCCTGGACAACAAGGAGATCAAGCCAATCAATTCTAAAGGAAATCCACCCTAAATATTCTTTGAAAGGACTGATACTGAAGCCAAAGCTCCAGTTCTTTGGCCACCTGATGTAAAGAAGTGACTCACTGGAAAAAAAAAAACCCTGATGCTAGGAAAGATTGAAGGCAGGAGGAGAAGGGCATGATAGAGAATGAGATGGTTGGATGATATCAGGTATCACAGACTCAATGGACATGATTTGAGTAAACTCTGGGAGATAGTGAAGGACAAGGAAGTCTGGCATGCAGCAGTCCATGGGGTTGAAAAGAGTAGGACACAACTGAATGACTGAACAACAAATGGTTTTTCCAGTAGTCATGTACAGATGTGAAAGTCAGATCATAAAGAAGTCTGAGTGCCCAAGAATTGATGCTTTCAAATTGTGGTTCTGGATAAGACTCTTGAGAATCCCTTGGACAGCAAGGAGATTAAACCAGTCAGTCCTGAAGGAAATCAACCCTAAATATTCATTGGAAGGACTGATGCTGAAGCTGAAATTCCAATACTTTGGCCACCAGATGCAAAGAACTGACTCATTGGAAAAGACACTGATGCTAGGAAAGATTGAAAGCAAAAGTAAAAAGGCTGAGGATGAGAATGTTAGATTGCATCACTGACTTAATGGACATAAATTTGAACAAACTCCAGAAGATAGTGGTGGACAAGGGAGCCTGGCATGGTGCAGTCCATTAGTTCAGAGTCGGACATGACCTAGCGACTCAATGCCACAACCAAGGAGGCCAGAGCAAGAGGAGAAAGAGAAGTGATATAAACTAGATTATGTAAGACCCTCCTGCCATGATGGGAGGTTTGAATGTCACCTGAAAATTAATGCAGAACCAGTAGACATTTTAAAACGAGAATCAGAATAAGATCTCATTAATATTTTCAGAGTTTCACAATAGCTTTCATACTGGAGAATAGATTATAGGAATCAAGAGACAAAGAAGAGAAAGCAGTTCAGAGCTAATGCTGTCAACCCAGTAAGGAGAGATCATAGTTTAAACTAGAATGCTGACACTGGACATGGAGAGATAGGGACAGAGGTAGAAATTTAAAGTCTTACTTATGATAAGATGGTTGGATGGCATCACCAACTCGATGGACGTGAGTTTGAATAAACTCCTGGAGTTGGTGATGGACAGGGAGGCCTGGCATGCTGCAGTCCATGGAGTCACAAAGAGTCAGACATGACTGAGAGACTGAACTGAACTGAACCTATGAACCTATGATGAACCTATGAACCTATTTAAGCCAAAAACCTAGACTTTTTTGGCTTAAATAACTACAAATGGTGATTCCTCAAAGGGAGACAAGAAAAGATCAAGTCTCGGGGGGAAAGGTATGAGTTTCATTTTGAATATGAAGTCTGAAATACCTATGAGGTCTTCATGGAAAGATGTAAAGCACAAAGTTGTATATGCAGTTTGACCCTAGGGCTAGACAAAGAAATGTGAGCGTCATTGACATGTAAGGTATTTAAAGCCATGGAGGGACTTCCCTGGTGGTCCAGTGGTTAAGAATTCACCTTGCAATGCAGAGAATGTGTGCTCAATCCTTGGTCAGGGAACTAAGATTCCTTTGTGCCACAACTACTGAGCCCAAGCCACAAAAGATCCTGCCATGCTGTAACTAAGACCCATGCATCCAAATAAATAAATATATATATATATATATGTTATTTTTTTTAAAGGAAAAACATGGAGATCTCCCAAGAGAGTAAAGAAGAGAAGAAGTCTTAGACCACAATTCCTAGGCATCATTGGCTAATTCACCATCCCTTTCTGGGTCTCAGATTCCCTACCAGTTAAATGGGAGCAAAGTAATAATGATACATCCTATCCCAGGCTGGAGGAATCTAGGAGTAACACTCTTTCCTTTTATTCATTCTTGATCGCCCTCTACAGTGCTGGCAAGTAAGAAGATATTTTTATTCTATGTCCTAACATGTTCTCAAATAGGTTGAAAGACTGATGAGGGCTTTGGAGCAAAACAAAGAATAATCCTTAGAACACAGTTCATTTTCCTCTCATTGAATGTGGCCTGAAGATAAAGCTCCAGAAAAGTCCTTGTTCCTTTTCCTTTCAGAGTGCTCACAATAGCAGAGCCAGGGATGTTACTAACTTCTTGATGTAAACCCTCTGAATCTGAGTGACATTCCATGGCTCTAAGGAGTAAATAAGCACAAACCTCTGTATTCCAACCACATAATCATATCTGAAAATTCAGTTTCAACACCAGGATTTACAAAAACCCAGCAGATGCTTTTGTCAGTCAATCAACAAGTATTTACTGTGCCCTTAGGGCACGTGGTATGGATGAGACTGCTTTTGTGAGCAAGCAAGTGTGCTCTCTGCTTTGAAAATAGAAATTTAATCACTTGTTCGTCCAAGCATTTCCCTTCAGCTTTTCCAGCATGCTTTTTTGTGAATGACTAAGAGAACAGCTCCTGCAAAGGCGGCCTGTGAATCTCAGCCAGAGTCCCCAAGAGGAAGGATGACTCATGTGCCCCTGACGTCAAAGCCTCTGTTCCTTTCAGAGTCGGAAGAGAGTGGTAATGGCTTGGGTCGAATGACCCAGATGCCCCCTGAGTCTGTGCGGGTCATGACAGCTTACTCCTTCCCTGCCTGACGGTGATGATTTCAACCCAAAGAAAGTGGAAGCTGTGAAAACTCCAGTTTCATTGTCAAGGTGACTGGAAAACCAAAAGCAGGAGTTTTTCCTCCTGTCAACTGATAGCCAAGCTTTGTTGTGAGTTTTGGTTTTGTTTTGTTTTTTTCCTCTTTGGAAAATGCTAAAAGAATGCAATCCCTTTCGTTCCGTGTTTTGTATTGATTTGGGTCTTAGCTCAGGCTACTATATCAAATACTACCAACCTGGTGGCTTAAACAACAGGCATTTATTTCTCACAGTTCTGGAAGTTGGAAAATCCAAGATCAAAGTGCTGGCAGATTTGGAATCTGACCACGACCCTCTTCCTGGTTTGCAGATGGCTGCCTTCTTGCTATATCCTCCCATGATAGAAAAAGAGAAAGAGGGAGCTCTTGTCTCTTCCTCTTTTTATAAGGACACCAATCCCATCACGGGGGGTTCACCATCATGACCTCATCTAAGCCTAATGACCTTTTAAAGGCCCCTCTCCAAACACCATTACATTAAGGGTTAGGGCATCAACATATAAATGTGGGAGGGACACACATATGCAGTATATAATCATTTACTTACATGTTAAAGGGCTTCCCTGATAGCTCAATTGGTAAAGAATCCACCTGCAATACAGGAGACCCTGGTTCGACCCCTGTGTCAGGAAGATCTGCTGGAGAAGGGATAGGCTTCTCACTCCAGTATTCTTGGGCTTCCCTTGTGGCTCAGCTAGTAAAGAATCTGCCTGAAATGTGAGAGACCTGGGTTCATTCCCTGTGTTGGGAAGATCCCCTGGAGAGGGGAAAGGCTTACCCACTCCAGTATTCTAGCCTGGAGGATAGCAAAAGAGTCGGACACGACTGAGCAACTTTCACTTACATGTTAAAAGTGATCAGTTCCAGCATACCTTTTTCTTTATGATTGCCAAGGACTTTACCAGGTTATGCATAGGGCCATTCCACTACTTACTCATTCAAACAGAGGTTCAGGTGCACTGAGTAACCCCTGGGTCACAGTTCAACAAAGCTCTGACAAGAGTCAGAAAAGTTAAACAAATGTGACCTTGGACATTTTTGGCCATGTCACAGTTCAGCCCCCTTTGGCATCGGTCCTGGGGCCTTCCGCCCAGGCTTGCTTTACTGTTCAATCTCCTGGGTCATTTGATCTATTTCATCTAATCTATTCTAAATCTTTCTCTTCTTTCCAGGGAAACTGGATGTCTAGTTAAACTGGGTATCAGTTAAACCTAAATTGTTGATGACATCTAGTAGGTTCCTTGGTCTTCCTCTGAAGTCTCAATTCAAGTCATATGTCTGTTTGTTCCAGCACCCACTGATCACTTAATTCTCTGAATTTTTATTTCATAAAGGTCCTTATCACACCTTTAAGCATTTTTTATATAATATTAACTGTTCATTATATCTTACAGTTTTCTTTGTGGATCTTGAGAGAGATAAGCTCACTTTATCATCATCTTAGTTTTTCTTTTGTTCTTTTACTCAGAGCATCCATCACCACAATGCTTTGCACTAAAGATTCCCCCAATAAGAACTTATGAGATTGCATGATAATTACATGATGGTAACCTCTGAAACTAAAGTGAAATGGCATGAACCCAACAGCATTTCAGGTATTATAGTAGGTGGGTAATAAAGATAATTCAGGGTAAGAAGGACTCTGGGGACCTCTTAACATATCCATATATATGCTATTGATTTGAGAGACTAGTCCTAATTAATTTGATGCTAAATCCTGCCCCAACTTAGGCCTCAGTGTGACATCATCATCCAAATGTACACAGGACCGATTAGTAACAGAAAACCAATTGTTGACATCATGAGAGAAGGACCTAGGCTATGAACTATGACACTAGTGGAGGACACTTCCTAGGGTATAAGTCTGCTAAGGAAAGTGAATTAGAACAAAAAGTAGATGCCTGATGCATGTTGGATAAGAGTTAAACAGAGATACTCTTAACAGGCTTCAGAGAGCTGATAAACTGCCCTTTCCTTCTGGAAGGATAACATTTTGGTCTCTTGAAATTGGAACCCTGATCTTCAGGAAATGCCTAGAGCCACCATTGCTGTTGTTGTTCAGTCACTAAGTCATGTCCAACTCTTGGCAATCCCATGGACTGTATCATGCCAGGCTCCTTTGTCCTTCACTGTCTCCCGGAGTTTGGTCAGATTCGTGTCCACTGAGTTGGTAATGCTATCCAAAAATCTCTTCCTCTGCCGTCCCCTTCTCCTTTTGCCTTTAATCTTTCCCAGCATCAGAGTCTTTTCCAATGAATCAGCTCTTCCCATCATGTGGCCAAACTATTGGAGCTTCAGCTTCAGCATCAGTCTTTCCAATTAATATGTTCCATGACCAAGTCTTATCCTCTGACTCCTTTGTCTAAACTTTACGTAAGTCTGTATCTTCTGAATTCTACATCTTCATGTTATCTCAAAACTCTCTGCCTTTCCCCCTCTCTTTAGAGGGGTCATTTCTGTGCTGGGTATTGTTATTATCACTCTCATTGAGATTCTGTCTTCTGGACTCCTGGGGAACATCCACATGGTAGCCTCTAACCCTTTGTATTCCATATTCAGTCTGGAATGTCCCAAGTTTGGGTTTGTGTCAAGAAACTGAAGCAGTTCCAGAAGGTCACCCTAAAGAGATCCAAACATTTGGCATCTACTAGAGAAAAAAAGGAGCATCATACATGATTATTAGAGATCAGATAAAGGCAGGTGGTTCATGGTCATTATACTGGAGAGTTTTAGGGGAGAAGTGTTAGTTGCTCAGTCGTTGTCTGACTCTGCAACATCACGGACTGTAGCCCACCAGGCTCCTCTGTCCATGCAATTCTCCAGGCAAGAATACTAGAGTGGGTTGCCATATCCTCCTCTAGGGGATTTTTAGGGAAGAAGCAGGCTCAAAATGAAGTATGGGTAAGTGTAGGCGTCATATCGGAGAAGGCAATGACACCCCACTCCAGTACTTTTGCTTGGAGAATCCCATGGACGGAGGAGCCTGGTGGGCTGCAGTCCATGAGGTCGCTAGGAGTCAGACACGACTGAGAGACTTCCCTTTCACTTTTCACTTTCATGCATTGGAGAAGGAAATGGCAACCCACTCCAGTGTTCTTGACTGGAGAATCCCAGGGACGGGGGAGCCTGGTGGGCTGCCGTCTACGGGGTCGCACAGAGTCGGACACGACTGAAGTGACTTAGCAGCAGCAGCAGGCGTTATATGGCACTTTGGTTTTAACTCTGTAGAACTCAGTATGTAATAGTATAATAAAAATCTCAAGGTTTAGGACTTGCCTTGTAGTCCAGTGGTTAAGAATTCACCTTGCAATGCAGGGGACTTGGTTTTAATCCTTGGTCAGGGAACTAAGATCCTACATGCCTCAGGGCAGCTAAGCCCTCATGTCACATCTACAGAACCCACACTCATACCACAACTAGAGAGAAACCTGAGTGCCACAACAAAGATCCCACATCTGCAACTAAGACCTGATACAGACAAATATATATATATATAAAATCTCAAGGTTTACTAGCGTGAGTAATGCTTTACTTCTCTAAAACTGCTGCCTCTCAGCTCCAGGAATCAGTGACTGTATTTCTATTGACTTTCTGCTTGTTTTCTGTAGACATTGCATCTCTGCCGAAATTGATTCTAATGTGAAATAAAAGTGAGCTATATCTGCTTGAAATATATCCTACATCTTCTTGAATGTTATCTCATCTCATACATTTACTTCTTCATCCCATTCCTAAAATAGATCAAGCTGAATAAATTTCTCAACACGGTAAGTATAAACTGATGTTCCAACACCCTTGTGTGAAACCTCATTTTATGTCCAACAATGCTTCCTATTGTTATTTCTCTCATTCTTTCAGAGGAAGGTCTGAATGTCAGTAACTCTGCAGGATCACAGCCCCTGTCCAAGTTCTAAAACTTGTCAGAGACCCAGGCCAGGCTCTGGATTATTCATTTCTCCTTCAAGATTCGAGTTTCCAATAACTCCAGCATCTTTCCTCTGTTTGCTAAGAGTGCCAACTTCCTCTGTGATACATCAAGATTCAATTTTAGCCTTTTCAACCTCCCTTCCTGTTTGAACAATTCTTTATATTACATTTTCTCTGCTAAAATGACTGATATCTGTTTTAATGGCTGAATCCTAACTAATACTATTACTGATACCAGAAATCGGAGTTCTTTCCCACCCACTGGCTCACATGTGTCTCAGTAAGGTGGCTGATAACAGACCACCTGACCTGCCTCCTGAGAAATCTGTATGCAGGTCAAGAAGCAACAATTAGATCCGGACATGGAACAAAGGACTGGTTCCAAAATGGGAAAGGAGTACGTCAAGGCTGTATATCGTCACCCTGCTTATTTAACTTATGTGCAGTACATCATGAGAAACGCTGGGCTGGAAGAAGCACAAGCTGGAATCAAGACTTCTGGGAGAAATATCAATGACCTCAGATATGCAGATGACACCACCCTTATGGCAGAAAGTGAAGAAGAGGTAAAGAGCCTCTTGATGAAAGTGAAAGAGGAGAGTCAAAAACCTGGCTTAAAACTCAACATTCAGAAAACTAAGATTATGGCCTCTGGTCCCATCATTTCATGGCAAATAGATGGGGAAACAGTGGAAACAGTGACTGACTTTATTTTCTTGGGTTCCAAAGCCACTGCAAGTGGTGACTGCAGCCATGAAATTAAAAGACACTTGCTCCTTGGAAGAAAAGCTATGACCAACCTAGACAGCATATTAAAAAGCAGAGACATTACTTTGCCAACAAAGGTCCATCTAGTCAAAGCTATGGTTTTTCCAATAGTCACGTATGAATGTGAAAGTTGGAATATAAAGAAAGCTGAGCACCAAAGAATTGATGCTTTTGAACTGTGGTGTTGGAGAAGACTCTTGAGAGTCCCTTGGACTGCAAGGAGATCCAACCAGTCCATCCTAAAGGAAATCAGTCCTGAATATTCATTGGAAGGACTGATGCTGAAGCTGAAGCTCTAATACTTTGTATACGTGCTGCTGAAGCGAGCATCGATGCTCCAATACTTTGGCCACTTGATGCAAAGAACTGACTCATTGGAAAAGACCCTGATGCTGGGAAAGATTGAAGGCAGGAGGAGAAGGGGATGACAGAGGACGAGATGGTTGGAAGGCATCACCAACTGGATGGACGTGAGTTTAAGAAAGCTCCAGGAGTTGGTAGTGGACAGGGAAGTGTGGCATGCTGCAGTCCATGGGATCACAAAGAGTTAGACACAACTGAGCAACTGAACTGAACTGAAGATGGCTAAGCTAGTTGGTAATTCCAGCTTATCTAACTCCAGTGGGCACAATGTCATCGATGTTGTAGACTAGTGTGCTGTTCTTTGGAATAGCAGGATGATCAACATCTCTGCATTTTATAAGTCTTTGAGGTCTTTTTGTGAAAAGCTTAGAGGACAAATTAGAGTATATCCTTGTGATTCTGTGTGTGTTTAAGTCAGTCAGTAATAATATTTGCTGAGTACCTACTATGTATCAGACACTGAGCAAAGGATGAAAAGATGATGAGACAAGAGGGCTGCCCTCAAGGAATGTTGTTTTGTTTTTTTTCTGGAAGAGGCAGTCTAGTAGAAATAAATGTACACAGATAAATTGTAATGCAATCATTAAGTCGTATGATGTTGTAAAATAATAAGTGATGTAGGAGTACTTTATATAAGAAGAAAGCTACCATTTATAGAAAAGATCCTTGAGAATGGTGTAAATATGTTATTTTGGAATTGGCTTGAAGCCAGAAATAGAAGAATAATCCAGGTCTTCTTGTTAGAATAGGTAATAAGCAGGATTCATTTTCTTTTTTAAAATTAATTTTTTCTTTTCCAAGGTCTCAGTAATAAATTTATACTAAATTTATAATAAGCTTATACTAAATAAATTTATACTTGCTTTATAGTTTGAATAAATCTTGTGTTAAAATCCTCTCAAATAAAAGCCCTATCCTGTGTAATAGCTATGCAAGAATCCTCCTTCATACATAGTACCCGAAGGCAGGTGTAAGTAACAAAGGTTGTGATGATGTTTGTGATGAGGATAATCTGACTTCACCACTTACCTACCAGTGTGATTTTTGCTCTCTCTTCATTTCCTCAAATGGAAAATGGAAATGATATGAATATATACTTAGTAAGATTGTTGTAAGTGCATGAATACAAAGCTTCTAGAATAGATATACTAAGAACTCAGTAGCAATAGCAACAACAACAAAATAATTGCAGCTAGCATCCACTGAGCACTCCCTGGGTAGTAGGCACTATGCTAACCATCTCAATGGATTCTGTTGTCTGCTCTCCCAGCCAGATATAACTAAGAAGGATGAGAGATTCATTTCAACTCCTTTAGTTACCCATATTCTCAGTCTGTCCTAAAAAAATCCCATGGACAGAGGATCCTGGTGGGGGCCACAGTCCAAAGTGTTGCAAACAGTCAGACACAACTGAGCAACTAAGCACACACATTCTCAGTCTTGCGTTAAAGAAGTGGTAATTGTGCACAAGTATGAATTATTCATGACTCTATTAGCTACTCATGTCTATAATTCATTGTGGTCTTTCTCCTTAGAAAACAATAGGATAGATCACATCTTCACACCATGACCTTGGACCTTTTCCCCAAACTAAATAAAAGCTTTGGACTCTTCCAAGGCAGCACAGATTTACTCTTACAAGTTGTCCTTTGGAATAGGGACTGACTTCACCATGGACCTCAATGAGTTAGCAATCTCCCTGTCAAGCGATCTAATTACCATTGTGGATATATTTCTACTCTTTTAGTGAGGCTTCAGTATTCCATGAAGGAGGAGGAGGAAGGGAGGTAAGAAAAAGAGAAGGAGGAAAAGGAAGAAAGAGAGAAAAAGAGGGAGGTAGGGAGGAAAGAAAGGAAAGGTGGGAAGAAGAGAGGCAGGGAGGGAGGGATGGCGGGAAAGGACAGAGGGAGGGAGGAAGGAAGGAGAAAGGGGAAGAGGATGAATGAAAGAAGAGAGAGAAAGAGAGAGAGGGAGAGAAGGAATGGGAAAAGGAAGAAAGGGCAGGAAAAGAGTGGCAAAAACAAAACCAGCTTTGAATATGTTCTGCACTGTGAGTCACAGGTGGATGTGCTTTTTAACCTTAAATAAGTTTATCTGTAATAAAACGTTTCTTGTTCCTGGTTTATCCAGTTAAACCAGATTAAAAGGGACAGGCTCAAATGGGAGCTAGATGGAAAGAAACCATGAGATAAACTCTTGGCAATGTCTCCTATGAAGTGCCTGGGGCTCCTGAAGCTATATTTAGTCTTCTGAATCCAAGTTCACATCATAAATACAATAAGGAAGAGGAGCCTGGTGTAACTGATAACGCAGGCTGTTGAGTGTCTTTGAAGGGTATAATTCACACATCAACACCAGTTATTCTTGTTTTTCTGCGTCATTCCCTCTTCAGGGACAATTTTAAATCATCTGTGGGTAGACAGTTCAGTCAACTAAAAGTAAATTTTTCAATTTTCATAAAATAAATCCTATACAAAGAAAACAAGTGAGCATAAGGAAATGTTATTCTCCTCTTTGGGGTATTTTTCCCTCTATTTGCTTCTTCCCTTAGCACAATAGATAAATTTATTCATCCCAGAACAAGCTGTGTGCTGAGACCCATAACTTCAGAAAATATTTAGCACCTAGCACAATATTCAAAGACTTTGTGTTAAACCCTAGGGATAAAAGAACAAGCAGCACTGAGCCCCTGTCTCCAGAAACTTATTGTCTAAAGATGAATACAGATAAAGAGACAAGCAGCATGAAAGTGCTAAGCCAGGGAAATTCTGGAGACGGAAGAAGTACCAGGTCTGAGTACACATCACCATTGAGTAGGCGGAATCAGAGAAGGCGCCCTGAAGGTAACACATAGGTTGAGAGGGAAAGAATTTAATATCAGTCCTTTATTCAACAAATATTTATCAAGGGCTTCCCTGGTGATCCAGTGGTTAAGAATGCACCTTGCAATGCAGGGGACACCTGTTCGATCCCTAGTCCACAAAGATCTCTTATTCCACAGAGCAACTAAGCCCATGAGCCGTAACTACGGAGCCTGCACTTTGGAGCTGGTGCTCTGCAACGGAAGAAGCCACTGCAATGAGAAGCCCGTGCACCTCAACTAGAAAAATAGCCCCCGCTTGCCACAAGAGAAAGCCTGCACACCACAACAAAGATTGTCAAAAATGAAATAAATAAATCTTTAAAAATTAAAAACTAAGTTCATTGAGCCTCTTATCTACACGAGCACTGTTACAGACCTTGGGGATACAGTAATGAATAAGACAAAATCCCTGCTCTAAGGTAGTTTATTGAAAGAGACTGACAGTAAATAAGCAGATAATGAATATATACTATCACTTTAGATACTGATAACTCCTAGAAGAAACTAAAGCAAAGTAAGGAAATAGAAAGAATTTCTGAAGAAGTAGAAAGTAATAAGACAAATAAAACAAAATATATTTTGCTAAAAATTGCAATAAAAAATAAAGAAATGGAAAGTCAGGAACAGCCACTTTGAGTAGGAGACATTAAATACAAATCAGTAAAGTGAGGAAGCCAGACAATGGACTCATTTTTTTTACATTCTCTTTTTTTAATTGAAGTATAATTGATTACAATTTTACGTAAGTTACAGGTACACAGTATAGTGATTCACGCTATTTAAAGGTTATACTCTATTTATAGTTATTATAAAATATTGGCTCTGTTCCCTGTGTTGTAGTAATACAATAACAGATAATTGGCTCTTTATAGCCAAATGGTGCCTATAAAAAGCAAGTGTGAAACCTCTGTGGAGTACAACACTGAGCTTGTGCTTCCCACATGTCCAGGGGCTTAGCTAGATGAGTCTGCTGATCTTGGCTGGGCTCCATCACAAATCAGGAGTGAAAACCTGCATGGCCCCAGTAAACCAAAGGCGAGAGTGACCTGAAAGCAGAGGTCTGGCAGGAGCCAGGTTCATGCAGATGAAGATGAAGTATCTGAACTTGGTTTAACATGTGATGGGAAGCTTTTGGAGGCTTTTGAGAACAGACATGCCATGATGTGTTTATTATTTCTAAAAGATCACTCTTGTTGTTACAGGATGAACTGTAGTAAAGAAAGAATGGAAGTGACCAGCTAAAGGACCTTTATGATATCCTGGCAGCAAATTTTGGTGGCTGGACAGACTCACAGATACAGAGAATAAACTAGTGGTTATCAGGGGGGCAAGGAAGTAAGGGGTTGGGGAGGGGGAGGTACAGACTGTTGGGACTGTTGGGTGTAAGATAGGCTCAAGGATATGTTGTACAACATGCGGACTACAGTCAACATTTTGTATTAACTATAAATGGAAAGTAACCTTTACAAATTATATAATTTGTTTTTTAAATCTCTGGTGGCTTGAACTAGGGTAGTAAAGGCAGAGGTGACAAAAATAGTCTGAATTTTTTTAAATCTTTGGAAGAGACAGCTGACAGATCTTAGAGGTGGGCTGGAGGTAAGGGAGAGGGATGAACAAAGTAGAGGGGTAGATTATGAAGGCTAGACTCCCCGATCAGCCCCACAGCAACAGAGAGTGGGTTTCCTTCTTAGCCCTTCTGGACAGTTGTCCAGAGAGGTGACATTGCTCCTCTCCTGCCACTCTGACAGGGGACACAAGCAGATTAGACAACAAGGGGTGTGTTCCTCACCCCAGATTGCCAGTGGGAACACGGAGTCCACATCCAGTAGACTCCGGGTCAGGGATTAAACCCTGTCTCTATAGACTCTGTGGAACTACTTCACCTGAGTCTCAACTTCCTCTTTGCAATGGAGGCAATCGCTGGCAGTCCAAAATGCTGGCAAAGGTGTGAAGCAACAGAAACTCTCATTCACTGCTGGTGGGAATGCTAAGTGATACAGTCTGGAAGACAATCTTGCAGTTTCTTTGAAAGCTAAGCATGCTCCTGGATTTCCCTTGTGGTCCAGCGGTTAAGAATCTGCCTGCCTTCCTGTGGGGCTTCCCTAGTGTCTCAGATGGTAAACAATCCGCCTGAAGTGCAGGAGATCTGGGTTCGATCCCTGGGTTGGGAAGATTCCCCTGGAGAAGGGAAAGGCTACCCACTCCAATAAAGCATACTCTTGAACTTCCCTGGTGGTCTAGTGGTTAAGAATCTGCCTGCCTTCCCTGGAAGACTGTAAAAATCACCTAGAAGAGTTCTTTGCCCAAAAAGATAGAAAGTTTTGGGAAGACAGAATTATGATGTTGCCTGAAAAAATGGCAGAAGGTAATGGAACAAAACTTCAATGAAGTTCTCAGTGAAAATGAAAAAAAAAAAGAATCCCCTGCCTTGTAGGCCAGTGCATCGCTGGTCCAGGAAAATCTCTCATGTGGCAGAGCAACTAAGCCGGGGGAAGTGGCTGTGGCGAGGTCCAATCTCAGCCTTCAGACTGTCGGAAGGAATTATTCAGAGGACTCTGAGGTCAAGTCCAGGAGGTCACCTACCAGGAAGGCTCTGGAGCCACACATGACTGAGAGAAGAATGCAGACAGAGCCTGAGATCAGAGGTGGACATTCCACCTCTAAGAGCTAGGGGACAGCAAGGACTTCCCTGGTGGTTCATAGTTTAAGAATCTGCCTGCAGTGCAGGGGACAGATTTAATCCCTGCTCCGGGAAGATTCCACATGTCATGGGACAACTAAATCCATGTACCACAAGTCCTGAGCCTGCGTGCTGCAGCTACTGAAGCCCATACATCTAGAGCCTGTGCTCTGCAATGAGACAAGCCACCACAGTGAGAAGCCCCCACACTGCAACTAAACGTAGCCCCTGCTCATTGCAACTAGAGAACAACCTGTGTGCAGCAACGAAGACCCAGGGCAGTCAAAAATAAATAAATAAATATATTTTTTTAAAGCTGGGGAACAACAACAGAGAAGAGAGATTACGGAGTAAAGATTGAGGACAGGTCGACAGAGAGGGAGAAAAGCTCAGGCTTGGCTCAGGGCAAACTTTGTGACTGTGGGCTTGTGGCTCTGTGTCACTCCCCAGATCTTCAGCTAGGCACATCCTACCTGGGCTGAGGCAGGGCCTCTTAGGGCCAAGAACTGCTTAGATGACTGGCATGTTTGCATGGATTTGCCAACAGAACAGAAATGGGTCACTCAGCACCATGGCGGGGTACCTCTGCTAGAGCAGGAGAGGCCCCTTGGAGAAGGTAGGGAACAAGGAGGAGCTCCAAGCAGGTCGTTGTAGAGAGGAGTTGGAGATGAGCCCTCGGTGAATGGTATGTTTCTCGGGGTTGCCCAGGTTTAGCTTGAACCCACCACGATTTCTCTCGCCCTAGGTCACCAGTCCACAGAGGGCCCCGTGCAGGCTTCGAAGCACCTGAAAACAAAAGCACAGTCTTCCCTTGGCCCTCCTCTTCATGTCAAACTTCCATTTTTCTGTTCTGGGTGCATTCTTGTCCAAACCAGGAATAGACAGGAATCCATTTTTAAAAATACTGTGAGCCAGGAATTTGGCCTTTCACTCAGCTGTTTCTTTGGCAGAGTTCTTCAATGCATTTAGCATCTACCCACTCACCAGCATCCTGGATCAATTTACTTTCTGACTGTGGTGTGGATGTCTCAGAAGAGGGTCTGTCACAATAGCTCAATTCCACTCATTCAAGTACCTGTACCTGAGTTTACGCTCAGTCACTTCCGTCGTGTCCCACTCTTTGTGACCCTACGGACTGTACCCCGCCAGACTCCTCTATCCGTGGAATTCTCCAGGCAAGAATACTGAAGTGGGTTGTCTTGCCCTCCTCCAGGGGATCTTCTGGACCCAGGAATCAAACCTGCATCTCTTGCATCTCCTGCATTAGCAGGCGAGTTCTTTACCACTAGTGCCACCGGGGAAGTAACTGGTTTTAATTGAAGTGAAGTGAAAGTCACTCAGTCGTGTCTGACTATTTGCAACCCCATGGACCATAGAGTCCATGGAATTCTCCAGGCCAGAATACTGGAGTGGGTAGCCTTTCCCTTCTCCAGGGGATCTTCCCAACCCAGGGATCAAACCCAGATCTCCTGCACTGCAGGTGGATTCTTTACCAGCTGAGCCGCAAGGAAAGCCCAAGACCAAGAATACTGGAGTGGGTAGCCTATCCCTTCTCCAGTGGATCTTCCTGACCCAGGAATTGAACCAGGGTCTCCTGCATTGCAGGCAGATTCTTTACCAACAGAGCTATCAGGGTTAGCTGACAGTTATTGAGGTCTTTCTAAACCTCAGACATTGAACCAAGCTCCTAGAAGCTTTACTTCATTCAATTCCCACAAAAGTCTTAAATGAAAAGAGGGATTTTTCTCCTCCTCAGTTCCATTGATGAAAAAAATTGAGAACCCAAGGTCCCACTGAGAATAAGTGGCAGAGCTAAGATTCAAATTCATATTAAATATTTAATTATGACCTTGAATAAGGAACTCTAGTCTAAACATGACATTGAATAAGGAATTCTGGTCTAACTTCAGCACTGAACTAGGAATCTGTCCCAAGATGTGGGTTCCATCTTCAACTCTGCAATTCACTATCTACTGGGAAAGTCACTTGCTGAAAATAAGTCTACCTTAAACTTATTTAAAAGCTTTTCAATTATAATAAAGACAGGGATATGGGAAAGAAAGCATTAAGGGGGAAAGAGATAGATTGGGGCTTAACTGGAATGGTCAACAAAGGACGCTCTGAGGAGATAACACATAGGTATTTATATATACCATACTTGCAAAATTGCAAAAGTAAACCAGAGGCTGTCACACATGTTGGGTTTCCCTGGTGGCTCAGCAGTAAAAAAAAATCCTCCTGCCTGTACCTGCCAATGAAGGAGATGCAGGTTCAGCCCCTGGGTCAGGAAGATCCCCTGGAGAAGGAAATGGCAACCCACTCCAGGATTCTTGCCTAGGAAATCCCATGGACAGAGGAGCCTGGCAGGCTACAGTCCAGGGGGTGGCAAAGAGTCAGACATGACTTAGCAACAACATCACGTGTTGGGTTACATGGGGGTGGTTACTGCAATCACTGAGGTGGAGAGACTGGGACAAGACCTCAGGCATGACAGAGAATTTGGACATTATTTTACAGGCACCAGGGAACATGGCAGGGTTTAGGGTAACAAAGGGGTGGTAACGTATCTGCGCTTTGCTCAATCCCAAAGATATCACTGGCACAGAACCTGGGTTAAAAATTCACTCTCCAATTCTTCACTGGAGAGACTGAAACAGTCAACATTGTCTCCTCCCCTGAAAAAGGGCAAACAATGTAAACTATACCTGATGTTTTTCAACAAAACAAATATGACCATGATTATATTCCCGGGCGAGGCTCTGAAGCCAGACTTTTACAGAAATAACCACAAAAGTCACAAGAAATGAGATATGTGTGACATGCCTTACAGCATCAGTTTTCAAAATGACATAAATCAATTAAGGAGCATAAGAATCCCACCCACCCACAGCATACTCTGCAGAGTGTGGAGAAAGGGGTCCTGCAGGCAGCCAGGAAAAGGAGAAGCTTCCTTAAAAGACAAAGAAGCACAGAGTGTCCTGAACTGCCAGGGTCTCTTCCTTAATTTCATCATCAATTTTTTAAATATGCAGTTTATCCAACATCTGCTTTGAGCACTGAAGAGTGGGAAGAGGTATGTGAGCCATGCAATTTTGTCTGAAAGATGGACAAAATTCACAGTCACGGACCTGTAACCCTCACTAGCTGTCACTTTAGTGGTCATAAAATACACCCACGTGAATTATTGGGTTAGTCAAAAAGTTCGCTTGGATTTTTCCATAAGATGGGATGGAAACCCCAAACGAATTTTTTGGCCAACCCCAATACTTGACAGCCCAATGCTTAATCTTTAATATTAATATTTAATAACTCAATATTTTGCCCACCTGATGCAAAGAGCCAACTCATTGGAAAAGACCCTCATTCTGGGAAAAATTTGAGGCATGAGGAGAAGGGGGTGACAGAGTGTGAGATGGTTGGATGGCATCACCGACTCAATGGACATGAGTTTGAGCAAGCTCCAGGAGATGGTGATGGACAGGGACACTGGCATGCTGCAGTCCATGGGGTCACAAAAAGTCAACATAACTCATCAACTGAACAACAACAACAATACTTAATCGCTATTAAAACATAACCATTCCCCTATCCTGAGCATTTAGATTGGTCCTAATCTTTTGAACTTCTGCAAAACTATTGCCAAAATTATCTTTGCTCATTTTGATATTTCATATTGTTCAGTTCAGTTCAGTCTCTCAGTCGTGTCCGACTCTTTGCGACCCCATGAATCGCAGCATGCCAGGCCTCCCTGTCCATCACCAACTCCCTGAGTTCACTCAGACTCACGTCCATCGAGTCAGTGATGCCATCCAGGCATCTCATACTCTGTCATCCCCTTCTCTTCTTGCCCCAACCCCTCCCAGTGTCAGAGTCTTTTCCAATGAGTCAACTCTTCGCATGAGGTGGCCAAAGTACTGGAGTTTCAGCTTTAGCATCAGTCCTTCCAATGAAATCCCTTCCAAAGATCTCCTTCAGAATGGACTGGTTGGATCTCCTTGCAGTCCAAGGGACTCTCAAGAGTCTTCTCCAACACCACAGTTCAAAAGCATCAATTCTTCGGCACTCAGCCTTCTTCACAGTCCAACTCTCACATCCATACATGATCACAGGAAAAACCATAGCCTTGACTAGATGAACCTTTGTTGGTAGAAGTAGCCAAATTTGCTGTGGAAGGTTCAGATAGCAAAAATTTTAGGCTTGGTGGGGCATGTAGTCTTCCTCCTCCTTTTTCTTCTCTTTCCTCTTTTAATGTGTAATCTTTCAAATGTGTACATCCATCCTTAACTGGGTGGTTATACAAAACCGGTCCTCAGATTGAATTTAGTTCATGGTCAACCCTGCATTACATTCTCAGAATTCCTCGGCCAAAGGATAGGGTCATTATAATGCTATTTACATGCACCAACAAATGCTTCTTCAGCATGTGTGCTGTTTACGCATGCTATCCAACACTGGGCATTATTCTCAGTTTTGGGTTTTTTGCTAAATATCACTTATATTTTCATTAAAGAAATGCCAGAAATTCTTATCACTTCCATTTTACTACAACTTTTAAGAGTTTGGAAGTGGAGCCCATGGCCCCAGAGAAATAAAACGCCTCCTTCTGCCATCCTTTGAACTGTATTGTGGAGAGGCAACCTAGCCAAATCACAGAAGGTGCCATGTCATATCAGACCCTCAGTGCACTGAGGATGTTACACTCCATGACTAGCCCGTGGCCTTTTGAAGCTGTGTAAAAATTAGATTTTCATTTGGGAATTATCCAGAATATGTCAAAGGAAGAGGCTGTTTTAAACCTAGAGTTTGCCTATGATTAAAGTTCATCTTGAGTCAAATTTATCCTCTTGGCCTCAGGGGTGATATTAATCTCACGCTTGCTTTGTCCAGTGAAGCAAGAAATTCGTCCTGGCCAGCGGCAGGCCTGCAGCTTCCATCATGACAGCAGGCAGGAGTTCAGAAAGGAGCCTGTGGGGAAAAGGGGAGGAGAAAGACCACCACGTCTGCCTTAAAGGAATCCTCTTCCTTTAATTAATATGTAGGAACTGTGTGTGCTCAGTCACTCAACTGTATCTGACTCTTTGCAACCCCAAGGACTGTAGCCCATCAGGCTCCTCTGGGCATGGGATTCTCCAGGCAAGATTACTGGAGTGGGTTGCCATGCCCTCCTCCAAGGGATCGTCCTGCCTCACCTGTGCATCTTGCATCTCCTGCACTGGCAGCCGGGTTCATTGCCACTGAGCTGGGAAGCCCTGTGTTCAAGTGCAGTTTCTGCAATCAACTTACAGGATGCTCTAGTTTTCTTCTTGAAGCTATTTAGGCAAAATAAACCTTCTCCCCCAACATGACAGTTGGGACAGCCTGTCTGCTGTTTATCAGATTAATCTCAGTTCAGTTCTGTCTCTCAGTCGTGTCTGACTCTTTGCGATCCCATGGACTGCAGCACACCAGGCTTCCCTGTCCATCTCCAACTCCCGGAGCTTACTCAAACTCATGTCCATTGAGTCAGTAATGCCATCCAACCATCTCATCCTCTGTTATCCCCCTCTCTTCCTGCCTTCAGTCTTTCCCAACATCAGGGTCTTTTCCAATGAGTCAGTTTGCATCAGGTGGCCAAAGCCCTGGAGCTTCAGCTTCAGCATCAGTCCTTCCAGTGAATATTCAGGACTAATTTCCTTTAAAATTGACTGGTTCGATCTCCTTGCAGTCTATGGAACTCTCAAGAGTCTTCTCTAACACCACAATTTAAAAGCACCCATTATTCGGCATTCAGCTTTCTTTATAGTCCAACTCTCACATACATGACTACTGGAAAAACCATAGCTTTGATGGACCTTTGTTGGCAAAGTAATGTCTCTGCTTTTTAATATGCTGTCTGGGTTGGTCATAGCTTTTCTTCCAAGGAGCAAGCATCTTTTAATTTCATGGCTGCAGTCACCATCTGCAGTGATTTTGAAACCCCCCAAAATAAAGTCTCCCACTATTTCCATTGTTTCCACTGATCTTGGGGCCCTCAACTGTCAGAAGCTTGAAGCAGGATCTCAGTTCCCTGACCAGAGATTGAAGCCAGGCTGTGGCACTGGACTTAACCACTAGACCACAAGCTCAAGCCAATGGCTGGTGACAAGGCCCTAGCTTGTCTGCTATGTATAAATGAATTTCAACAGAGACAGAAAGTAGTGAAACAAGTAAGGTGTTTATTAGGAGGAAAAACAGTACAGGTGGATAGATAGATATGGGTGGGTTCAGACAGAGCCCTGCCCTTGTGGTAGTTTAAATCACTTATATAGGGGATGTCTTCTAGTTTCCCTCTGGCCAACCATCTTGCTTTGCCTGATTCTGAGTCCATACTTGGTATAATTCAGGGTCCTTCCCTGTGTATGTGTGCAAGATGGATTGGATTCCAGCATAGAGGACTATGGATAGGTTGACACCACATATTATGGGGTGGCACTCCTTCCCTTCTTGGCCTGCAGAGACATTTTCTGTGCACATGTACATATGAAGTTCTCCTTGACCTTGAAAATAAAGTTTCCCACGATGAGAAATATGTGATCTCTTTATCTCTTACCTGGGCAGGACTCAATTCCTCTTTGTTCTTGCCATTATCTTCATCTTAGAGTCTCTGTCCACAGGACATATTTCAGCTGCTCAACCTGGGGCCCATCTATTTCCTCCCTAAAGATAATCCAGAAGAAAAACCAAGACCAGCATTGATGGAGCACTTTTAGGGTTCCACGCCCTGTCCTGAGCATAGATGGGATGCTGAGGCTGGTGTAATATACCTGTCAAAGTCACACAACTGGCAGGTAACAGCATCAGGATCTGAATCCCAAAGTTCCACATCCAAATAAGACCTTGGGTACCTTATTGATCAACTCAGAGATTCTAGGTGCTAATGTCAAGAGTTTAGAAAGTGGACTATGTAAAGAGATTAACTTGGCCTTAAAGCTGAGAAGGGCTTCCCTGGTGGCTCAGAGGTTAAAGCGTCTGCCTGGAATGCGGGAGACCCGGGTTCGATCCCTGGGTCAGGAAGATCCCCTGGAGAAGGAAATGGCAACCCACTCCAGTACTCTTGCCTGAAGAATCCCATGGAGGGAGAAGCCTGGTAGGCTACAGTCCATGGGGTCTCAAAGAGCTGAGAAAGGGACCCTCCCCTTGCTCCCATGCAGGTCTGCCTTTCCTGATTTCCCTGAGGGACCAGTCCCAGCAAGGCTGATAGATAAGCTTCCACAGGCAGAGTTAGAACTTCAAGTCACCCAAACTGTCCGTTTTATATATGCTTACCTTTTGCTTATCTCATCCCTTGAGAACATGGAGATATTTTTAATGTCAGAAGAAACAGAACTGGACTTCCCTGGTGGTACAGTGGTTAAGAATCTGCCTGCCAAAGCAGGGGTCACAGGTTCAACCCCTGCTCCTGGAAGATTCCACATGCCTCAGGGCAGCTAAGCCTGCGAGCCCCAACTATTGAAGCCCATGCTCTCTAGAGCCTATGCTCCACTACAAGAGAAGCCACCACCACAAGAAGCCCATGCACCACAGCTAGAGAGCAGCCCTGGCTTGCTGCAAATGGAGAAAGTCCTCGCACAGCAAAGACCCAGTGTAGCCAAATATAACAAATAAAGAAATAAAAATTTTAAGAAAGAAAAACAGAGCTGAGAGTTTTTCCCCAGCCATGTCATCTCTAGCTTTGATCATGTAATCCCAGCAAAGAGGAATGACCCCACCTCCTCTCCATCCCCAAAACACCTTCCTAGACTCTCCCCTTCCTGATTTCCATAATGATTTGTTTTCAATCAGTTCAGTTCAGTCGCTCAATCACGTACAACTCTTTGTGACCCCATGGACTGCAGCACGCCAGGCTTCCCTGTCCTTCGCTACCTCCTGGAGTTTGCTCAGACTCATATCCATTGAGTCAGTGATGCCATCCAACCACCTCATCCTCTGTTGCCCCTTCTCCTCAGGGTCTTTCCCAGTGAGTCAGCCCTTCGCATCAGGTGGCCAAAGTATTAGAGCTTCAGCTTCAGCATCAGTCCTTCCAGTGAATATTCAGGGCTGATCTCCTTTAGGATGGACTGGTTGGATCTCCTTGCAGTTTAAGGGACTCTTGAACTCAAGAGAAAAGCATCAATTCTTCAGCACTCAGCTTTCTTTATGGTTCAACTCTCACATCCATACATGATTACTGGAAAAACTATAGCTTTGACTATACTCCTAAGTCATAGCATCTGAATAAGCTTGTTATCTGAGGTCCCCAAGACCACGCTCAGGTTGGATGCTTCACTAGGACTCCCAAGGATCAGAAGCTGTGAAAGTGACAGTTATAGTTTATGGCTGTAAAAGGACAGAAAACAAAATCAGCAAAGGGAAGAGGCATGTGGGGCAAAGCCCAGGAGAAACCAGGTGCAGCCTGTGTGTCCCACTTGATGATGTCACACGGGAATACCTTTAACTCTCCCAGCAAAGATGGGCACAACACCTGCTAAGTGTTGTCAGTCAGGGATGTTCCCCAACCCGAAGTAAAAAGACAGGCTTTTAGGACTTCCCTGGTGGCACACTGGATAAGAATCCACCTACCAATGCAGGGGACACGGGTTTGATGCCTGGTCCAGGAAGATTCCACATGCCATGGAACAACTAAGCCCATGCACCACAACTACTGAGCCTGTGTACTGAAGCTACTGAAACCTGTACACCTAGAGCCTGTGCTCTGCAGCAAGCGAAGCCACTGAAACGAAGAGTAGCCCCTGCTCCCTGCAACTAGAGAAAACCCATACACAGCAACAAAGACTCAGCGCAACCAAAACTAAATAAATAAAAATTTTAAAATAAATAGAAAGGGTACATGAGCCCCAGTGTTCAAAAAAAGACAGGTGTTTCCTATCACTCCCATTGTCAGGATAAACTGTCATGCTGTAGTTGCATGGCCCAGCCCTCAGGCATGAAAAACACTCTTATCAGGCAGAACATTCCCAAGGCTCAGAGGTTTTCTCCCTAGAGCCAGCCAGCTCTGGAGGCGGGCTTTTATTTAGAATGTGCAGGGTTTGAGCAATGCAGACCTGCTGAGTTAACCCTTTCTGTACAAGTCATGAGAAAAAGAGAGAAAGATCTTCTCAGATGAATTTATCTACAACATTAAGGAATAAAATGGGACAGTAGGGGGACTTCACTGGTGGTCCAGCAGTTAAGACTGCTCGCAGTGCAGGGGGCCTGGGTTCCCTGGTCAGGGAGCTAGATTCCACTCACCACAATGAAGATTCTACATGCCACAGTTAAGACTGTTGCAGTCAAATAATACATTTTTAGAAATCTTTTTTAAAAAAATTATTTTTAAAAAGGGAAACAGTAGGAGCCTAAATCCTCGTGGATTCGGTGGGAACCCCCTGAACAGAGTTTTAACCTTAACTTCCACCTGAAGTTCAAATGTATTTACTTATGGAACAAAGAGTAAGTAGCTATATCTGCCCTGAAGACACTCGCAATCTTGAGTTAGATGTACCCTTTTGTCCACATGTGGTCACGTATCTCTGAGCCACAGTGTTCTCTGTTCCTGTAGCCTCTGATGTCACCCATTAATGCTGGGGAGGGACGATGCAGGCAGTTTCACAGGAGCTGACACCTGAACTGGGGCCCAGATGGTGCCCGAGAATTGCCAGACCAACGGTGAGCAGGATGCTCTCAAGGCAGGAAAGAGCTTTCTAGGGTATTCAGGTTAAGGGTCAGGCGCATGTATTAGAGACTGAAGAGCTTCAAGCTTTGGGGGTTTCCAGACTGTCATATTAATAAGGTTTCTTTTCTAAGTCTTCTCTGTAAGGTCAAGTTTGTTAGGCTAGTTTTTACTAGGTAGTTTATGGCAGTTTCCCAACCTTTTTATGTCATGGCACTCATAAAAGATAATCCTGTTTGGCTTTCAGACTTCCTTTAGAATTTATGCTCATTCTAATTTTTATTTTACTACTTTTCAATTTATTAACAAGAGCATGAGATGAAAAAATCAATAAATGGACAACATTTACAGTTACCAGCACGAAATAACCTATTCTCTTTTATGCTGTCTTTACTTCCTTCCCTACTCATCTGTCCTAAATTTTTAAAAGAAATTGCCTTTCTGGTCCCTTATGAGCTATGTCTTAGCTAAGTCTACTGTGAAACGTAATTTATTGGTAGCTATCATTACCAAGGCAAATACCACCTTCTGCTACAGCAAGCTTCTTTGGAAGGTGTTTTTCTGTTTCCATTATGTGTCCTCATAGCTTTGTTTTCACATCAGTTGCATTAGCACAGATCTCACATGGTATCTAAAAATCTAGTCAACTCATTTTTTGTAGCAGAGGACAAAGGAAAGCTGAAGAGATGGAGGGGATCTAGTATATCACTGTTTTCTATTCCAGGAGTTAGAAAAAAAAAATCAGAAAGGGAAGTTCTATTCTAACAAAAAAGCCAACCTCTGTAATAATCACATAGCAGAGTCATACATAGTCTATGTGACACAATTAAAAACACAACAAGTGCATATCTTTGGATAGAAGTTAAATATATATATTTGAGGAGGCTGTTCTTTGTACAATCACATCTATAAACCATTAGATTCTCTCATGTTGCTGGTAAGAGCTGACAATGGGTTTACAACTCAGATGAATGACATCAATATAAAAAAGTTCAGTCACTCACACAAAATGTATTGAATTAAGACTAACCTGGAAGTGTAATAGGTTAACTTCTGGTCCCAAATCACTTGTGTTCTTTCCTTGTTTCCTCTTTCCCAAGAAACTAAACATACCATTATGGTACCACCACCAAGTACTCAGCTTTAACCTTGGTCACTTTACTATTATCACAGGGACAAGTGCAGCCAATTAGCTGCCATATTGAATTTAGCTTTTTGTCATCCAATTTCATTTAGCAAACATTTATTGATATTTTACTGTGTGTCAGGACCATAAAGAAGGCTGAACACCAAGGAATTGATACTCTCAAACTCTTGAGAAGACTCTTGAGATTCCCTTGGACAGCAAGGAGGTCAAATCAGTCAATCCTAAAGGAAATCAACCCTGAATATTCATTGGAAGGATTGATGCTGAAGCTGAAGTTTCAAGACTTTGGTCACCTGATGAAAAGAGGTGACTCATTGGAAAAGATCCTGATGCTGGGAAAGACTGAAGGCAAAAGGAGAAGAGGGGTAGCAGAGGATGAGATGGTTAGACAGCATCACCAACTCGATGGACATGAATTTGACCAAGCTGCTAGAGACAGTGAAGGATAAGGAAGTCTGGCATGCTGCAGTCCATGGGATCGCAAAGAGTCGGACATGACTTAGCAACTGAACAACAGTAACAGGCACTGATAAGCATCTGGGCGCCTTCTGCAGACAAAGCGGAAACAGAGTGTCACCCGAAGTTTTGGGACTCTACTGTCCTTCAGAAATACAGTAATTTAATGCTATTTCTGAATAGTATCAAGAATTGTAGTGAACTGTACCAAGACAAACAAGAGATAGTATAAACTCTCTTGATGAAAAATGAACTATTCTGGTGACATACTCTAGAAATGAGCAGACTGCTTGCTGGCCTAATGATTCTCTTAAGATTCTTCAAAAACATTCCCATCTGGAAGTGTTAAGAAAACTCTTTTTATTTTATTTTTTGGCCATACTGTGTAGCTTGTGGAACCTTATTTCCCCAACCAGGATCAAACTGGGAATCATGATAGTGAAAGCGCTGAGTCCTAACCACTGGGCCACCAGGGAACTGCTGAAAAATATACTTTCTTAAAGGGGAGGTCTCAGGTTCTGGTTTGATAACTATAGGTTTCTTCCATTATGCAAAAGCAGGGTGTCTTATGAAAGTTTTTGTAAGCCATAATGGCATAAATGCAGAGAAGCAATTACCTCAGGACACATGTTGCTCACAGATGCATAAATAAATGGAGATAAAGCACAGGTACTTATACACACAGTTCAAAGCTATGGCAGCTTGATGCTGAGATGCTGCGTGTAGCTCCGAGGAAGGAGTTTTGTGGCACCACTCTGGGTGCCTGCTGCCTCTGTAGCAGCTTCCCGGGAAACACACATGCATGCCTGTGTGCTAAGTCGCTTCAGTCGTGTCTGACTCTGCAAACCTATGGACTGTAGCTTGCCAGGCTTTTCCGTCCAAGGGATTCTCCAGACAAGAATACTGGAGTGGGTTGCTGTGCCCTCCTCCGGGGATCTTCCCAAACCAGGGATCGAATCAGACTCTTTTTTTAAGTCTCCTGCATTGACAGGCAGGTTTTTTACCACTAGTGCCACCTGGGAAGCAGCTCCCCACGAAACACACACAGTAGCCTATTTTTGTTTTTTGCCTTTTTTGTAAAATTGAAAATCCTCTTCAGATTCATTTTGGATATCAACAACAGGAACTAATAAAGGTCTTTTGTAAAAGCTAAGTGGTGTAAAGCAAACTTTTGAAAAGTGAGGGATATCTGTATGAGAAACTGTGTCAGTGACTGTAAGTCTTTAATAGGCCCTTTAGGAGATTCAGAAAAGCAATCTTCTCTGTCTCTCTTTCACACAAACATAAACACACACACACACCCAGCTCGAAAGGACTGTTCATAGCTGCTAGTGATAGGTCCAGTCCATAAATATTTATACTATTATACTAAAAATGATAAGCATCCTGGGAGGCACAATTATAAAACAAAGGGGTTTTAGAGGAGGAAGTTCAGTTGCTCAGTCGTGTCCAGGTCTTTGCGACCCCATGGACTGCAGCACGCCAGGCCTTCCTGTCCATCACCAACTCCCGGAGTTTACTTAAACTCATGTCCATCAAGTTGGTGATGCCATCCAACTATCTCATCCTCTGTCGTCCCCTTCTCCTCCTGCATTCAATCTTTCCAGCATCAGGGTCTTTTCCAATGAGTCAGTTCTTCGCATCAGGTAGCCTAAGTATTGGAGCTTCAGCTTTAGCATCGGTCCTTCCAATGAATATTCAGGACTGATTTCCTTTAGGATTGAATGGTTGGATCTCCTTGCAGTCGAAGGGACTCTCAAAAGTCTTCTCCAACACCATAGTTCAAAAGCGTCAATTCTTCGCCACTCTGGTTTCTTTATCATTCAACTCTCACATCCATACATGACTACTGGAAAGACCATAGCTTTGACTACGTGTACCTTTGTCAATAAACTGATATCTCTGCTTTTTAATATGCTGGCTAGGTTTGTCATGGCTTTTCTTCCAAGGAGCAAGCATCTTTTAATTTCATCTTCTAATTTTCAGAGGAAGGTAGGCTGGAATAAGACAGGAGTCATGAAAGTGACACTTGGGTACTAAAGAACCTGGACGTAGGGAGATGGAGTAAATAACATTTCCAGTAAAAGGAAAAAGCAGAACAAGCAACAGCCAAGAAGAGTAACACATCAACCTGTGGAAGGGTGGGATGCATGACTTGGAAGTCAGATCATGGAAGGTCTTAAAAGTCAGAGTAAGAAGTTGCATCAGCAACCACTGAAGCAGAGTAAACATTTAGTACAGGGTGGCAAGCCCATGTACCATCAGTGAGGTTAGGCAGGTATAACAATGGGGACTGTGGAAGTCTGCAGTGCACTTCCCCCACCTTCTGCTGATTCCTGAATGCAGACATGCAGGCCCTCCCTATGTGGCCAGTTCTTACAATTTTCCAAGCAAAGCAAAGCAAAAAAAAAGGGAAATCTAATTTTTATATGAAATCACACAATTGATTCCATTATACAGTGAGGGCCAAACAAAATTTGTATGCAGGCTCATGGTAGCCTGTGGCACCCAATTTGCAAAGCTGACATGTTGAGTGGATGGTAATACTGTTTCTACTTCTTGGCAGACTACTCTCTCAATCAGATTTATTATCTGATTACTTCTTCTACATATTGTGTGTACATTCATTGTGTGTGTAACTCTAAAAGGTGCTATACTTTTCCCCTCTCTGAAGATAACCTTGATTATACAAATCCTGACCCTGCTGATGGTAGCCCACAATTGTTTCATGTATTAGGGTAGGTTCACTGCTGTAATAAACAAGCATAAGAGTTCAGAAAACGAAGATCATGGCATCCGGTCCCATCACTTCATGGGAAATAGATGGGGAAACAGTGGAAACAGTGTCAGACTTTATTTTGGGGGGCTCCAAAATCACTGCAGATGGTGACTGCAGCCATGAAATTAAAAGACACTTACTCCTTGGAAGGAAATTTATGTCCAACCTAGATAGCATATTCAAAAGCAGAGACATTACTTTGCCAACAAAGGTCCGTCTAGTCAAGGCTATGGTTTTTCCTGTGGTCACATATGGATGTGAGATTTGAACTGTGAAGAAGGTTGAGCACCGAAGAATTGATGCTTTTGAACTGTGGTGTTGGAGAAGACTCTTGAGAGTCCCTTGGACTGCAAGGAGATCCAACCAGTCCATTCTGAAGGAGATCAGCCCTGGAATTTCTTTGGAGGGAATGATGCTGAAGCTGAAACTCCAGTACTTTGGCCACCTCATTCGAAGAGTTGACTCATTGGAAAAGACTCTGATGCTGGGAGGGATTGGGGGCAGGAGGAGAAGGGGACGACAGAGGATGAGATGGCATCACTGACTCGGTGGATGTGAGTCTAAGTGAACTCTGGGAGTTGGTGATGGACAGGGAGGCCTGGCGTGCTGCGATTCATGGGGTCGCAAAGAGTCGGACACGACTGAGCGACTCAACTGAACTGAAGAGTTCAGGGACTTAACATCAGAGAAGTTTATTTCCATCACACATAACAGTACAGTGCGACTGTTCCTGCTTGGTTGGCTTTCCAAACAAAACTTTTTTAGGTTCCTTCCACCTCAGGGCTTTGCCTTCTCTGTATTCTGGCGTATTTTCCTTCAGCTATAAACCGGGAAAGATGAGAGAATGGAGGGTTACACTTGGGAGTGTTTCAATAGCCAGACCTGCACTTGGGCATATGTTACTTGGACCCACATGCCATTGGTTATGATTCCATTATGGAGAAATCAAACTTCAAGAAGGGTGGGAAGTGAAGTCTAGCAGTAAGCCCAGGAGGAAACACGAAATGATTTGGTAAATGAACATCTTGTCTTGACCATATTCTCCAAGCAGTGTTTTGATTTCATCCAGCACTGGTCCTTGACTCAGATCCAAATGGAAGGTTTTATTTCATGCTGCTGCTGCTGCTGCTGCTGCTGCTAAGTGGCTTCAGTCGTGTCTGACTCTGTGAGACCCCATAGACGGCAGCCCACCAGGCTCCGCCGTCCCTGGGATTCTCCAGTCAAGAACACTGGAGTGGGTTGCCATTTCCTTCTCCAGTGCATGGGTGAAGGTGAAGTCACTCAGTCATGTCCGACTCTGTGCGACCCCATGGACTGCAGCCTACCAGGCTCCTCCGCCCATGGAATTTTCCAGGCAAGAGTACTGGAGTGGGGTGCCATTGCCTTCTCCTTTTATTTCATAGTTAGCTATAAAGAAGGTTGAAATGACAAACTTTAACTGAAAGCAGGAAATGTCACATAATTCAGTGATTTTTCTAGATTATTAACCTCTTTTATTCACATTAGCCACAAAATGTATTGCACTTCTGTTCTCTTCTCTCCCCTAAAACACATAAGATATTCCACCTCCAAAATTCAACAACACCACCTTGGTGATTCACTCTTTATCTGTATTCCAAGAGTTGCCCTTCTTTCTGCTCCTATAATGGCGTGCTTTATCTAAAGTGCACTCAATATACTTCACTTGTATCATTTAAAAGGGTGAACAACATGCTTGAATGTCATTAGGCTTTTATTTCATACCAGGAAACAAACTCATCAAATACTTTCATGAAGTTTAAGATCTTTGATCAAGACAAGGTTTAATTAAGCAAATGACTAGCACTGGGACCTAATCAAAGCATAGACGTCAATGTAATGATTATTCTTTCCTCTTCTGTATAGTGAATGGTTTAGACTAGCTCAGTTCCACAATCCCATCTAATTCTGACATTCCATCCATTTCAAAGAGCAAGTTCATGAACTTTGTCAGTGGTACATTCAGAATGGGTATGAAAGCTCCCAATTCCTAGTCCATTTTGATGCTCTAAACATAATCAAGACACTTAGTCTTATGGCTCAGAACATCCTTAGCAGTGAGCGATGGCCCACTTGTTTGCTCGGAGAGACTGATAGATGAAAATCATATACAGAAATTTTAGAAAGAATGAGCAATTATTTCTATCAATTCAAAAGTTCACAAAAGTTTAACTTATATTTGAATAGCATTTGGATGGCTGCCTCAGAAAAATTCAGTAATTATGCTTGTAAGATTTTGAATACAGAAAGCACAGAGAGCAGAGAGGGTGTAAATAAAATATAAGCACAGGTAACACTCCCTGAATGAGTCTGATTTTTAGTTTATGATTTGTCATTTTTGAGCTTCTTTGCATGTAGGTAAAAATTTAAATTTTCTTGCAATTTAATTTGCTGTCTGCTCTTACATTTTTAATGAAGTATTCAACTAATAGAGGAAATATGTACACATTTTCTTCACCATTATCATCATATAAGATTAGATATTTTAAGTAGAACATAATTGATTTTATTTTTCTTATTATGTGCCTTTGTTTATTCACTTGCACATCCATTGTTTCACTTTTAGCTTTAATATTATAATTAGCTGAACTGACTCAGTAAAAGATCATTAAAAATACACTTCAAGAAATAAAACTGCTTATTTTTAAAAACATGAAAACATAATCATCATGTACAGATTCTCCAAAATTATTTTATCCTACATAAGGCTTCCCTGGTGGCTCAGACGGTAAAGAATTTGCCCACAATGTGGGAGACCCGGGTTCAATCCCTGGGTCAGGAAGACCCCCTGGAGAAGGGACTGGCAACCCACTCCAGTATTTTTGCCTGGAGAATTCCATGGACAGAGAAGCCTGGAGAGCTACAGTCCATGGGGTCGCAAAGAGTTGGACACAACTGAGCAACTAACACACATACACACATAAGTGAAAGTAATATTTATACTTTTAAAACATTTTTAGTTTTTTTATTAAATGGAAATTAATATTTTACTGCTTCCAATATTGACTGCACTCATTTTCAAAATTACATTTTTATAATTTTAAAATTTATTTTTGTGTCATTCTTAAAAGTATAAAAGCCTAAATTATTTTTAAAACTTAATTCTTGACCATAAACCTCTTATAAGTCCATTATTTTTCTTCACATTTACATAGTCTCAAATTTCACAGATATTTTTCCACAACAGAGTAAAAATGTTTTTTAAAACTGGAGGCTCCATAAATTCAACAGATTTCTCTCCCTCAAGAAAACTGCATAAAATAGTTCAAATCACTAATAAAGCAGTATGAGAATTATCTTACACTTGCAACTGAGAGTTCCCATAATTCTTCCTCTTCTTCAGCTTAAATGTTTTCTTTACTTCAAATTATTATCAAGTAAACATGCTGGCATCTTTCTACTAAACATCCACTATATGCAAGATTCACATTTTAAATAAGAATAAAATAAGAAGCACAGTTCTTTTCAAAATTAGCGATATCAGGTGTAGCTCATAAAGTTAGTTTTAAGATCATGCTACCAACTACAAAAGCCCACATTAACTCACAGAATTGCAGACAACCTCCATGGAAACACTTAATATTTTCCAAAGGAATGAGGAAAAATTACCACTTTTGAATAATACTATTAGTTAAACAGAGGACATGCCACAGACATGAAAACAATTTGGTCTAATCTAGAAGATAGTTAAATCATAAACATATCATCTCATATTAATCTATTGTTATTCGGAACTGTGCTAGTAAGCTCTGAAGAGATATGCTTACATTACTTATTCTGTAAAGTAGCAAATCAAATGGAGAAGGCAACGGCACCCCATTCCCGTACTCTTACCTGGAAAATCCCATGGACGGAGGAGCCTGGTAGGCTGCAGGTGGTCGCACACGTGGAAGAGTCGGACACAACTGAAGCGACTTAGCAGCAGAAGCAGCAAATTAAAGTGGAAGTGAAAAAGTAATAGTAAATTAACACTTTGAAACAAGTAAGTTGTGATGGAAACACAGTGTAAGTTATGCACTGGACAACAGAGACGCAAGGAGATTTAGTCAGTTGGATTCAGTCAATATGTGAGTTTATTCACAAAGAACTGATCAAAAGTAAAAGTACATCTGAATTCCGTATTAAATAGCTGGCTTGAATTCCATTATCAAGTAGTACTATCAAAAAGTCAATCTAATTGGCCCTGGTTATTACAGTTCTTTCTAGTTTTAGCTTTATGTGACAAAATAGATTATCACCATTGAATACCACAGAACATGGTTGAAGGTCAGGATTTTTTCAAGAGTTAAAATAAGGATTGAAAAAAATTCATTGACCCTCCCTTTGCAAATAATTGGCTTGCTTACTTACATTCCAGAGGATCTAATGAACTTAATGTAAAATTGCAGGGACCATGTGGAAAAGAAATTAAAACATTTACCAATAAAGTTTATTGATTAATTACAACAGAAAAGTAAAGCTAAACAGAGTTCATGAATGATGTTTCATGGATACTGTAATACAAATCCTAAAGATGAATTATTAGATGTAGAAGAACAACATGTGTGTATGTTTGAGGGAAAAGCTTTTTATTATTTTAGGAGACTTGATGTGGGAAAAAGTGTGAATTAAAAATTCACTTGACTGGTCATAAGAAATGTCAACTTTACATTTGCTAATAAAAGAAAAGGAGTTAGTTTAAAGAATAATTTACCACACATAAAAAGATCAAATTATCAAAATGTAGGTGAATGGTGAGAAGAAAGCCAGTGGGTGCAGAACAATAAATTCTCTTCTCTCGTTTGCTGTCACGTGCTTATGAAGTTTCTCCTTGGTGGTGATTACACAGAAAATGAAGAGGTTATAAGGACTTCACTAGAAAGTATGAATAGCAATTTCAGACATAAAATCTGATTTTAAAAAATATATATTCATAAAAACACACTCCAATTCCTCATTAAAAAACTTAAAAAAAATTTATTTGGAAGTTTTATACAAGTTTAATATTTATTATCTTTCCTTTCCCTTAGTAGTTTTATTACATTAAATGATATAAAGAAAACATGATTATTTTCACCAAGGTCCATGTAAGACGTACCCAGGATCCCTCAGATTTACCCCAGAGTGCCATATCATTATGTTCACGTTCCGTGTGTGCTGCAGACATGAAGTTTGAGGAGGCCCATCTACAGTCAGACTGTGTCTAATACAGACTTCTCCAGTGTATATGTTACATTTGAGAGTGAGGTTCAATCAATACCTTCATCCAAAAGTGGTGAAAAATGACAAACTTCAATCTGATGCCCTACTTGTAAATACATGATTAAGCTGAGGAAGTGTCAGATATTAAAAGTCTTATAATTTCTTCATAGACTAATCTGAGTTATTTCTTTTTTATGATGGTTCTATTTTGGAGTTGCTCCATTTTTACTCATGTTCTTCCACTCTTCTCCAGCCATTTTACCCTAAGTATGTCTAGCAAGATCAATTAAAGAGGACATTTTTCTCTCATGTTGGATTCTCCAACAGCAAGCACACTATTCTCTCAGGAAGAACTCTAGAGGGTCCCTAACCACTGCCACATGATGATATCTGACCTCAAACGGACACTGAAAATGCACAGGTAAGACATCAAAACAGGGCACCAAGACAGAACAGTAGAAGTTAGTTCTCCCTGGAGGGTCTGATCACTTTTATTACCTGGTTATATAGAACTTTCATTTCAGGAAGCATGAGTGTGACATAGTCACAATAATAATAGGCAGCAGCAAGTACTTCCTTTGGGAGATGAAGAAAGAAAAAGGAGAAAGGCACATACTACTCAGGCAACAATAATATTCAATGTTCCAAGCAAGCCTAATAAACAGTAAGTCTTCAAATATATTAGATATACATGAAAACATACTGGAAACAAAAATATCTCAAGCAACTAAGGGTACTTGTAACATAAAAGATAATTAAAATAGCAGTATTAATAATTATTATTGCTACCGTTATTAATCTTTATTACACTATTTATGACAAGGGAAGTTATAAACACTTTATTTTCAGATGTATCAAAATCTTAATAAATACATAGAGCTTGTAGAAAACACAACCTTATTGGAATGCCCCTCATATTCAATTAAAAGGTAAAATTAAAACCTCGCCTAGATAGCAGCTTCTAAGGCATCAAAAACATTTAAGTTCAGTCATTATCTTCCAATTAAAAATAAAATAAAATTTAAAACAACAATAACAAAAGCACTCAAGTCCTATACTATCTTTGGTTGTTTTCCTTAATTCCAGCCCTGAAAAATTAATGACTTCAGGACATCAAAATCAGATACTCTGTATCTGGATTGAAGTGACAGCACTAAGTGTATTAAAAATGTCTAACATCATGTATGAACTCTAAACTATTAACATGTGAATCACTACACAATTTAAAAAGCTAAACACTTAGAAAAAGTATTACAAGATATACTTTACACTTAAAATCATGGATTATAATACAGTTTTCATCCTGTCAGAAGAGGATCAAATGCAACAAAACACTCTGCAACAAATTTATTTAAATTTGCTCAAAAATATGACATGGAGTTAAAGCACTGCAAACATTCAGTCTATTGAACTATGAAGCAGTTTTTTAACATCCAAGCAGTCATATACAGTATAATACAGATATGAATAATGATAAATATATTATGTCAAACAACTTTAATTTTTGCTAGTGAACAAAGAATCCCTTTTAAGCTATTTTTGGCATGGTGCCAGAGGCTCTGTCATCTAAATTCAAGGCACTGCTTATCTACAGGTTCATAACACGTAGCACTTGAGGTTTTCAAGTAGATGTATGGTTAAAAGGTGGGCTTGTTCATGTATTCTTCCATTGTCTGAAAGAGAACAATAGATTAAAATGATTCCCCCTTAAACCACATCCTTCAGGAGACTGAAAATTTTGAAAATCACTTCATTCTTCTACTCATTTATTATGCCACTGGTGAAAAGAAGCTTTTGTTTGTTCGTTTGTGTGTGTTTTGGGGTTTTTTTGACCATACCTCACAGTTTGTAGGATCTTACTTCCATCACCAGGAGCTGAACCCAAGCCCACAGCAGTGAAAGGGCAGAGTCCTACCACTGGATGGCCAGGTAATTTTCAAAAAGAAGTTTTGGGAAGTGTATATGGTCATAAATATTTGCATTCTAATCAAGAAAAGTGGTTCAAAGTTTGAGTGTAATTTATATACACATCTCTATGGCTGGAATTAAATAACTTTCAACAGAGGAAAAGCTAAGTTTGACTGTAAAATCAATGCCTAATAAGAGAAATGCTTAAGCAGCAGCTGCCAAGCTATCACTGTTGACTTCAGAAAAATGCACCTGCTAAAATGACCATGACGACCACTTCCAGGAACAGGTATGAGAGAAATCTGAATGGTATTTGTATGACATACATATCATTGTTGTTTAGTTGCTAAGTCATATCTGAGTCTTTGCAAACCCATGGACTGTAGCCAGCCAGGCTTCTCTGTACGTGAGATTTCCCAGGCAAGAATACTGGACTGGGTTGCCATTTCTTTCTCCAGAGGATCTTTCTGGCCAAGGGATTGAACCCACGGCTCCTGCTGCATCTCCTGCACTGCAGGAAGATTCTTTACTGCTGAGCCACTGGGTAAGCCATATGTATCATTACAGATACAGAGTATTTTATTTCCAAGACATAAAGGATAAACAGACCATAATACTTTAAATTTCTTCCATGTATTTTGAAAAGGCTATCCTCCAAAGTATACAAATTATGTTTCTTCATCCTCCTCATCACTTACCAAGTTTGCTAACATGCCACAAGACCATAATTCTTTCCCAGTACTTAAAAAAAAAAAGTTTAAATGGATTCACAGTTACAGGCAGAGTTAAAAATTACATTGATGTTGCAAACCCTTTATTATGCATGATGGATGGGCTTCCTCTTCCACTCTGTCCCTGTTATAAACATATACTTATACAACACAGTGACCTCTGGGTTGAATCAGTCAGAGAACTCAAGGGGCCAGCCTTAGGTAATACCCCTACTGCTTCTGTGTAAATCACATACAATCAGTAATGTTCAACCTGGTCTTAAGCTTGAACTCCAGGGAACGCGATTCACACGCACCTGCCGGTGAAGACATCCACCAGCAAGGGCCAAACAGACCAAACCGTGGCTAAGCAAGATTGCTCAGAGGATAGTAGGCTTAGAAATCAGGTTTCTTGTTTCCACCAGCTCTATTTAGAATTCCAGTCCCCCTCTGCTGAAAATACTCACATGTCATCATCCACTTTCTTACAAAGTTATTACACCTCCTGGATGAGCAAGCCCACACCTTAAGACCTCTGCCCTGTATCTCCTCTTATAGCTATTGCCCATATCTTTTTTCAGGAGGGGTGGGGGGCTATGCCTTGTGTGACTTGGGGGACCTCAGATCCCCAACCAGGGATCAAACTCGTGCCCCATGCATTGGGAGCATGTAGTCTTAACCACTGGACCAAAAGGGAAGTCCAAGATATTGTCCATGTCTTTAAACTTGGGCTATCACATTGGCCAGGAGCCCATGACTGTCTCTTGGTACCTAGAGTTTATAGCATTTAACTAGGTATACAGGCCCTTCCCTGGTGGTCCAGTGGCTAAGAGTCTGTGCTCCCAATGTAGGGGGCCCAGATTCAATCCCTGGTCAAGTAACTAAATCCCACATGCCGCAACTAACACCCCCGCACAGGAAGATAAACAAACAAATAAAAATAAATATTAGAAGAGACACAGACGTAAAGAACAGACTTTTGGGCTCTGAGGGAGAAGGTGAGGGTGAGATGATTTGAGAGGTTAGCATTGAAACATGTATATTACCATATGTAAAATAGATGACCAGTGCATGCATGAAGCAGGGCACTCAAAGCTAGTGCCCTGGGACAACCCAGAGGGATGGGGTGGGAGGGACACAGGAGGGGGGTTCAGGATGGGGGACACATGTGCACCTGTGGCTGATTTATGTCGGTGTATGGCAAAAACCACCTCAATATGCAAAGTAATTGTCCTCCAATTAAAATAAATAAATAAATAATTAGTTAAATAAATAAATAGTAAAAATAAATAAAAATTTTAAAATAAAAAAGTACACAAAATTACAAATACAGAGTTGGGTATAAAGTTTAATTAGAATGAGGAAAAAATGGGAGTGGATCATAAATTTTCTAAAAAATGTTTAAAAGTCACAAAAGCATATGGGTTTCATCAATTAAATGCCTGACACACTTCTATAATAGCTTACATATTCATTAAATGGCCACAAAGTCATTGCAGCTAAGATACCTTACCTTTGCAAATGTGACCATAGGAGCTTGCAGCCTTGGAAGGGGCCTGGCCCAGGAAACGCCCTGGAGTTGTCACTTCACTGGCCTCACAATTCACTGGTCTCTAGTTACTGGCACTGATTCACACCACTGAGGGAATCAATCTGCTAAAGACTGGCTGCCCTTTAGAACTCTAGCTTTGCTGCTACTCAAGTTACTTAAGCCAATGACATATGTGGTTGGTATTTTCTGGAGCTTGTCCCTTTAAAAGTTGGAATAGACTTTTAGACCACATAAGCTTAAAGAGCTCTGCCCTGGCCTTTCACAAGGACTAGGGTATCATGGGACTCCAGCTATCTATCCCGCACAGCAGTGCCTCTTGTGCATTCAGCACTAGGAATCTACATTTTATTGTATTATGGTTTGGTTTAGCTGCCTAATATGTTTGTGCTTTTCAGGGAGACAGTGTTGGATTATACCTAGTCAGTTCTCATGAATCCCAACCTACACATACATGGTATCTCATTGCTTGACCTAAGGAGGTACCCTTTGACCCTCCCTTCTTAACTTGCTTTCTAATTCTGTGCTCAGAACATGTTTGTCACCCCCACTGGTGATCCCAAGAGCACCAACCTCTGTGTTTGAGGATCAGTGTATTAAAAAGCAGAGGCATCACTTTGCTGACAAAGGTCTGTATAGTCAAATCTGTGGTTTTTCCATTAGTCATATATGGAGCTGAGAGATGAACCATAAAGAAGGCTGAGCACCAAAGAATTGATGCTTTTGAATTGTGGTGCTGGAGAAGACTTTTGAGAGTACCTTGAATAGCAAGGAGATCACACCAGTCAATCCTAAAGGAAATGAACCCTGAATACTCACTGAAGGACTGATGCTAAAACTGAAGCTCCAACACTTTGGCCACCCAATGCAAAGAACCAACTCATTGGAAAAGACCCTGATACTGGGAAAGACTGCAGGCAAAAGAAGAAGCGAGTGGTAGAGGATGAAATGGTCAGATAGCATCACTGACTCAATCGACATGATTTTGAACAAACTCTGGCAGAGAGTGGAAGACAGAGGTGCCTGGCATGCTACAGTCCATGAGGTTGCAGAGTCAGATACAACTTAGTGACTGAACAACAATATCATCTTCTTCCTTTCAGAGTGTCCTTTTTCTTCTAATCATTTTGTACCAGTGTCTACAGGTACCTTCAAAATAAGGTACCTCTTAAAGTCATCCCAACCAGTTAATCTCTTCCATCATTCCATATTTTCAATGTCTAGCCCCAGTACACTCAGAATAAGCTTTGAGAATTTAGAGGTTTAAGACTATGCATTTTCTCACTAAAAACAAAAAGACAGTCTTTTTATTCTAAAAAACTTTTATTGGGTAGGGGTCAGGGAAAAGTCCAGGGCTACTTTGAGATGTTCAGTTGTACTAAAAGTAAAAGGAATATTACAAAGGCCTCCCTTAGACATCAGCAAGTACAAATACATGCTTAGGTTCAAAAGACAGGGAAAAAAGAAAGCAATAATTTTTTCTCTTTATCCAATTATATTACATGTGTCTATTCATGCTCAGTGGCTCTGACCAGATACACAAAGCAAACCATACACACACAGTCAATTTTTCAACCAGCTCCTCAAATGTTCACGGACTTAGCTGAAGTACCAGATCCCAAGAGAACACTGGTGACTCTGTTTCTATTTGGCAGGTGTTGCTAATTCATTGAGAGTTTTAGAGGACAGTCGTGATACTCCCTGCTCACAAGCCGGCTAAATGGAGGGCCCCCTGAGACCTACCTATCAAGACCTTCCACTCAATAACCAGGGATATGAACAACCAATCAATGTTTCATTGTGAAGGGTCTCTCTCTTGAAATAGCAGACATTCCCTGCTTCCCAGATTTAACTGGAACAAGAAGCACCATACAACCTGCAAGCCCTTTAAAACTATTTCCTATGGAGGGGAAACTCAAAATAACCTAGGGGTATCTTGGCCCTAATTCAAGAGGCTTTAATTACTGAAGTTCCAAAGACCTTGTTAAATGCCTGTTTCTCCTATAAGGTGATTCCACAGTAAGGGCCCTGAGGACAGAATTATAAATAACTCCCTGGCATATTTTAAGAAAGGTTGTTCTGTGGAATTTCCAAACCAGTGATTTCTCAAGTACCTTGTAAAATACCCTTCCTGTGGCATTTGGGGAAAGCCAAATGAACATCAGAAAGTTTAAATGCATTTTTTGAGGTGATAACACATCTAGAAATAAATGCAGCAGGTTCCTAATAGGCAAGCAGAGAGGCTCAGGGGTACCCTGTATCTTTCTCAGTATCCATTCACCTGAGCACTGGTTCCCTGGATGGGCAGGAGCAAGTCATCAGCTCAAAGATGTGCCAAAACCGTTATTTAGAAGTCATTCCTAATGTTGTTTTACTAACTCAAGCAGGCTCTTATTTTCAAACAGCAGCAAGAATGGCTTTACTGCCAATTTCTAAAAGATACTTTGTAGTGCTCTAAGATGTTGTGACCTGCTGTCATGAAAACAGAAAGACAGATAGACTCAACGATGCTGTGAGAAGAAGAACCTAGACGTGGCAGAGCAGGCATGGAAGCCAGGCCCTCAAAGGTATGCTGGACCAGGGGTTAGGCAGATCATCTCATTTGGGAGGGCAAAGGTCAGTGCGGTGAAGCACTCTTTTCTCATAGTGACTGTGGGCTAATGTAGATAAGTTCCCTTATTAGGGATGATGGAAATCCAGACTGGATCTATAAGAAAAGCCCCATAGTATTTTATATAAGTATCACAGAGTCAGGAGCATAACCAAACGGATGCTTCAGGGCCCATTTATTCCTTGACAGCAAGCTACAGAATTCCCAATTTATTTATGCAAATAGGAACACACACACACAGCCTCTCCAGGAAGGTAGGAAATTTTAATTAAAATGATAAATGCCACTTTCAGTAATAAAGCTCTAGTAACCTTGGCAAATAGAATAACGATGTTATTCTTCTTTCCCAGGGCAACACGGGTATTTTAATGCAAGTCTTTTTATACCTCCCATAAAATTATTCTTGAAAAGAATAGCACCAAGTATTTAATATCTTTTTGAGAGGGAGGGATCCTCACTGATAAGGTCGAACATGAAAAGCAAAGACTCTGGAGCCCAAGTGCCTGGGTTCAAATCTCTATTCCACGATTACTAGCTCTGTGACATTGAGCAATCATTAAACTTCTCTGTGTCTCAGCTTATTCATCTTTAAAATGAGGCTAGAGAATTTCCTAGTGGTCCAATGGTTAGAACTCTGTGGTCTCACTGCTGAGTGCCTACATTGTGAGGCCTGGTCAGGGAACTAAGACCCCACAAGCTGTGGCAGAGCCAAAAAAATAAATAAATAAAAGCGGGTAACAATATACCTCTTAGAATTGCAGTGATAATTAAATAAGTTAATACATGTGACTTACCTAGAAACTATACCCAGCACAAAGTAGACAGTAAGTGTCAGCTAATACATCGCCGCCACCACCGTCTTTTCCCAGGGCATGAGAAAAGGTGTACTGACCTCCTGTAACATATCAGAATCCTCAATGGCTTTGACAGCAGATTTCTTGGATGTTTCCTGAATTTCTCCACCGATGATAAACTCATCCAGGATAAAATAAGCCTTTTCAAAATTAAAGATAATATCTAGCTCACAGACCTGGTAAGACAAAAGCAAATGTGTTGATAAACTTGCAGCAGTATCAGGGGAAACACGTGCCAGGGATTCAAGCTTTGCAACAGTGACACCCATGTGGCACACCAAAGATAAAAACATCAGATGGTATTTTTAAGGCCAGAAAAGCAGAACTAGGGGAATCTGAGCCCTGAAAAAAAAGTAAAACCACATTCTATTAAAGCAGAGCATGTCCACAGATAATACTTTTAATGTCACAACAAGAAATTCGAGGCTCAGTCGAGGTGGGGAGCTGCTCAGTTCATCCTTCCATCAGCACAGATAAAAGCTGAGTCCTCGCTGACTTCAGTCATGAGGGCAGTTTCGTTGCTCCTGATCACTGGTCTGTAAGTTTGGCTCCTAGCTTTAGAACTCTCAGAAGCTCATTCTTCAGAGGCAAATTAGCTCAATTGTGCTAATTTCTCTCAAAACTATGTCTCAAAAAAGTGGTTCTCAAACTTCAGAGTGTGACCCAATCACCCAGAATGCTCACTGCAACACACACTACTAGGCCCCACCTCTGGAGTTTCCGATTCAGTAGGTTAAAGCCTGAGAGACTAAATGTCTAACGGGAGCCCAAGTGAGGCTAATGACGCTGATGTGGGGACCACACGTGGAGAACCACTGCCACTGTCACAGACCAATGCAGAGGCTGATAGATTTGGTTACACGTAGCAAGTAGCAAGAGCATAATCCAAATAAGGCTCACTTCCAATGCTTCCACCAGCCAGCCAGCGAGGCCCCATCCCTACCGTTTCCCTTCCCACATAGTCCTCAACTCTCCCTTTCCATACCCTCCAGAATGTCTGCTCACTGAAAGCTTTCAGGCCTCTCTCACCTTCACTGCTCAACAGCACTGATACACTTCGCCAATCCCCTGCTTGAAAATCTCCTCTTGATGGCTGCCTGATGCTGCCAATACGACTCAATGCCTGCTTTCCTCCTCCATCTCTGAGGATTCTTTCCAGGCTCCTTGGATGATTTATCCCTCCCTGAACCTTGCATTCATTTAAAAAGTATTTAAAAATGCTTGAGACACATCAACAGACAAAGCAAAAAAATCTCTATCCTGCTGCTGCTGCTGCTAAGTCACTTCAGTCGTGTCCGACTCCGTGCGACCCCACAGACGGCAGCCCACCAGACTCCCCCGTCCCTGGGATTCTCCAGGCAAGAACACTGGAGTGGGTTGCCATTTCCTTCTCCAATGCATGAAAGTGAAAAGTGAAAGGGAAGTCGCGCAGTCGTGTACGACTCTTCGCGACCCCATGGACTGCAGCCTGCCAGGCTCCTCTGTCCGTGGGATTTTCCAGGCAAGAGTACTGGAGTGGGGTCCAATTGCCTTCTCTGATGCTCACATCCTAGGGACCTGCTTTCCTCTTAAAGACTAATGTTTCTCAAGAGAGCCTCTTTGGGACACATACATTCTCCTGGATGATCTCATTGACCCTCTGCAGCTGTGTCTTGCATGCAGGTAACAGCAAACTGAGATGCCTGGGCCTGATCTCTCTCAGCAGTGCTCCTCCAGTATCTTTACCCACTAACCAGACATCTCTTCCTCCATATTCCTCCATCCAAGTCTCTGAATCCCAAACTGAAGTCAAGCATATTCCTTTCCCTTTAGTCCCTACTTTGCTTAGTAGCTGCAACCTCTATCTAGCAGCTCAATCTCATTTATTCTACATTTATTCCATTCCCCCTCCCTCTCCCTTTTCTCCCTCCCTTGGTCTCATCCCTCTCAATTTGATCACCAACTCCTATGGATTCCATCTTGTACATAAGCTCATAACCCTTCCATTCTTGCTTATTTTCACTGCTGTTGCTCAGACCTGCACTATCTCATGCTTAGGACACAAGAGAGTGCATCCTAGAAGGAGTGACCTTCTCGGTGGTGTCTGTGCCCACAAGAGGCCAACGACCACTAATGTTTTGCTAAAGTGCTCATCTGGCTCCTTTCCTGTGTGAGGTCTTCTGTCCAGGACAGTCTGAATTGCTCAGCATGGCATATAGGAATCTCTCCAGCCTGGCCTGGGGCTTGCTCGCTGGCTTCCTGTGCTGGCACCCACCCCATGCTACAGCTACGCATTCTACAAACTCACCCTGTTCTTTCCTGCCTTTGCTCTTTGCACATTCCAGAAATTCCTGGAACATTCTCTAAATGTCCTTTTCTTTATTCTGCTGACAAAATCAAGCTCATTTTCCAAAGACAAATTCAAAAGTTATGAGTAAAATGATTCCCCCAAATCCTCATTTCTCCCTTTGAGGTTTTTGCATCACTTCCTGTATGTTCTCTCTTACATCTTGTGTGACTGAGTATACACTTACTTATCAATCACTTCCCCTTGTCCTGTGAGCTCAGGCATAGATCTTGCCTTAGTCATCCTTGTGTCTCTGGAACCTGGCACATAGTAGGATGCAATAAATGTCTGCAGCATGAATGAATGAATCAGCCATGATACAGGCCTTGCTTTTATGCTGCTGGGGACTAATGGCTTCCCAGATCTACAGTCCTCCGATTTTTATGACTTTACATAAAACGGATATCAATATTTTAACAAATTGCTCTATATATTTATGCTTTAGGTCAATAAACTTGCAGACTCTCCATCTGAACCTAGAAGCATAAGAACAAATAAGTACAAAATCACTATAATATATGGCCAGCTCAGATAAATTAACCTAACTAATCTGCAAACATTATGGTCTCTTCATTCGTTAGAAAATATCATCAATTCAACAAGTGTGGGACTTCCCTGGTCCAGTGGTTAAGACTCCACACTCCCAGTGCAGGGGGCCAGGTTCCATCTTTGGTTGGGGACAATCCCACATGCCACATGGTGTGGCCCAACAAAAGAAAAAGAAAAAAGAAATCAACAACTGTGTGTGTGTAACACACACATCTAAGTTCCCTCTCCCTACAGGGTCTGACTCTTTGTCTCTTTCCCTCTCTCTGTCTTTCGACACATATACACAAACATATATATATATATATATGTGCATATATGTATAGTTTAAAACGAGAATCTGTTCCCTGGGACATAATACTATAATCTAGGATTTCCCCAGACCGTTAGGGTTTCCTCTTAAGAACAACCATCAGAAAAAAGATGGCATTACAAAAGTACATGTTTTCAGCTTATAAACCTATTCTTTTATTTCTAGAACACTTTTACTCCAGGAATTTGAATGACAATGGAACCAAGTTTCTCAGGCAAAAATGTGGAAAGATCAGAGTATAGGTTAAAAGTAGAGCCCTGGACTGGGGATAATATTTACAGCATACATAATAGAAAGGGAAGTACACTATCCAAGATATAGAAAGTGAAGTAAAAGTTGCTCAGTCGTGTCTGACTCTTTGAGACCCCATGGACTATACAGTCCATGGAACTCTCCAGGCCAGAATACTCAAGTGGGTAGCCTTTCCCTTCTCCAGGGGATCTTCCCAACCCAGGGATCAAACCCAGGTTTCCTGCCTTGTAGGCAGATTCTTTACCAGCCGAGCCACAAGGAAAGCCCAAGATATAGAAAGAATTCTTGCAGATCCCTAAGATAAATACCACAGCATAAAAAATCAAATAAAGGCTGTCAAGAAGCAATTAATAGACAAGGCAAGAAATGGAAAAGGCCAATACACATCCAATGACACACACAGCCTCACTAGTTATCAGAAAAATGCAAACTGAATTAATGACCATCTGACTATTATGAAGAGAGAATACCCATTGCTGTTAAGTGTATGGATAAACAAACTCACACTCACTGTTGGTGGGATTTATAAACTTTACAAGCCATTTTGAAGGCTCAAATTGTAGTGTCCATCAATTTCAAAAGTACAAATCCTTTGACCCAATAATTCTTTGACCCAATAAAAGAATTTATTCCTATGCTATACCCAAACTAATGCACAATAATATGTATTAACAATAAGGATGACAGTAGCATCATTTGTAATAACAACTGGAAGCAACTCAAAGTACAGCCATAATAGAATTGCTTAAATAAAGTATGGTCTACCCCTACTTGGTATTGTATTATATACCATGGAAATTCTATGTTTAAGTTGGAAAGAGTAAAGTAGATTTCCATGGATAGGCATGGAAACAGTTTCTAAGACAGGCTAGTAAGAGGAATGACAGAAAGTTGCAGAATAATATGCATAATGCAATCCCATTTTTTTTTTTACTTAAAAAACTGTATACATCTAGGATACATAAAAAATTACAATTTTAAACAATATAGATAAACAGGAAGAAAGCACCATAGATTAGACATTCATGCACATCAAAGAAGGTACAAGAAGTAAGCAGTTACCAGAGGTCAGAAGAGGCGGGAGGTCAGGAGTTACAGTAGCAAGAGCTGGGGAACCCCAGAGTTCAAGGCAGGTGTAGACCAGGAGTCGAGGACAGACAGGAACCTCATTAGGAGAAACCAGCAACCAGAATCCTGTGAAGTGAACTTGACAGATACTAATGCAAGTCCTCTGGGAATGTCTCATATCCCACTCTCCACTCTCCGAGCAGCAACTATCCCCAAGGCTATTGACCTCACCAGCAGCCACAAGGCAATTAATTTAGTGCACCAAGTTGCAAGGGATGGGATAAGGTCAGGTGACAGGCAAAGCCAGATACTCACAACACCCACGTACACACATACATGCACACTTTGATTATACAGTTACTAGTTCCAGATCATAAGGGAACTTGTGATGTGCTGCACAAGTTCTATCCGCCTTAGAAAGAATGTTACAAATGAGCAAGACTCATATACAGCAATTCCAAAATACTATTCACAATTCTTTGAATCTAACCCCAAAGGGTTATTGTACCTGAGAGTAAGACGAGAACTTAAGATCTAATGCAGATTTTTTTCAGCTACTATCTAATTACTCAAACATTACTTCTAATTCTACCTTCAGGGTGCTGCCCCACTATATCAGAAATACACCCTTGATGCTCAAATGAGTGCCCTCCATTTTATGCAAAAGCACATGGCTTCTGTGTTAATAAACACATGAGCCCCTTTCCTTATCTTTTCTCATTTTTTTCATGTCTCTGTATTCTGGAAGAAAGCTTATAAAAGGAAGAAGCAGTGGTCATTTAATGTTATCTTTGATCCCCTAGCCTTGTGCTTGACTATGATTTTCCTGTAATTTGGCTTGAGGGACTTCCATTATAGCAGAACACATGATGTAGGGAGAGTATCAATAATTAAATCCTTTTGGATAGACTCTAAGAAGGACCTTCCTTTACTGAATTCTGTTCTAAAGAAAATACAAAAAGTTCAAGCTACATACAGCCAGTACATAAGTGTATATATAAAACAATAATGCCAAGTATAGAGGACACAGCAACTGACAGTTTACAAAGTACTGTCAATTACACTATAGCTCTGATCCTCACAATAGCCCCCATGAGCTTTAGCAAAGTAAATATTTCTATTAAACTTTGTGCATATCATTTTTCTTATCTGTGAATCAATGATGAGCCAAATTATGGGTCTGGTTGAGAGAGCCGGCTGACACGAGGGTCCAGGAGGACATATAGCATCCCTCTGCTGACAACAGGAAAACTCCCTAAATCAAGATCAAACCTCTCTGGGACAGCAACATCCACACCATCAGTAAAATCTCATGTGGCAGCCCATAATGGGAAATTGGCAGGTGTCTAAATCCTCAATCTGACCCTTATCTCTTGACCCTAAGAGGCATTGCCGCTTAGCTTCTATAAATTGGGCTTCATGCTACTTAAGGAAGACCAAAAGATTAACTAGTTAATCCCTATAAATCTCCTGGGAATTGAAAAGTGCTAAAAGAAAAAAAAAATACATAACTTAAATAAGTAGCCTGAGATTTTGATTCATCTGTCACAGGAAGGTAATATTTTCTAGGGTTATGAGAAGCTCAGTATAGGTATTTTTCTGGGAGAGTGTAAGGGTAAAATTCAAAGAAACCTTCAGTATTAACACAGAGGAAAAGAAGACCAAAGAGAAATATATTACACCTGAGATGATGTCATGAGACTCAGTATTGCTGGGTTTATTCATCACAGTTAATTAATAAAAACCAAACACCTACTGGGCACAGAGCCTTAAGCTGCTCTTAGCTTAATGAAAGATTCATTGAATTTTTTTAGTGCATTAAATTTTGGTCCATGACAAAGACAGGGCTTCTAAAGGTATGCCAAAATAGAATGAAAAATTAATGTCGGAGAAATTGGAATGCATTCTGATTCTGCTTATCCTTTAACTGGGTTTAGAATAAGTGAAGGTGATTCAAATTCCCTTGAGAAAGCAACGTGTTCTGAAATATCTGATATTTGGTCAAATAAGATTGAGATTCAATCCCAATTCACATTATCACTGTTGGATACATCTAAGAAAACACAACAGGTCACACCACAGTGCAGAAATGAGGGGGAGAAGGCAGGTTATGGGAAACTCTGAGCCTCAGGAGAACTCTCTTGCAAAAGGCCAAGTCGGCAGTTTATTTCAAAAGAAAGTACCGCGATGTCAGAATTCATTTGAATAACTGAAAGCACAAAATTAAATAAACTCAAGTTTGAAAACATGTCATTAAATACTTGGAAATATCTCTTTAAAAAATGAAAATAAACTTGGTGAACCAGGAGAGAGCAAAAGAAAAATGGTCTGTCTTATCACTTCTAAACACTGACCAACAAACTGAAATTTCTGAAGCAATATTTAGGTCTTATAACATCATTTACAAAGGAAAAAAAAAAAAAAGGAAGAATCATAGACAGAAAGGAAGGGAGGGAGGGCAAATTAATCTGGAAAACTTCCAAGTACTCATCTTTGTGAAAACTGTTGCAACAAATCTTATAAAACCTTAACCAGTACTTCTAATGCTATTCATTCCGTTATATAGAATACACTACAGAAAACTCTTATGGAAGCAAATTCTCCTAACAGTACTTAAAAATCTTCAGTGAACAAGGGAGTGGGGAAGAGAGCATTACTGAGAAGGACACATTTTCCTAGTCCACTAATTCATTTCTTGAGACTGCGAACTAAATAAAAAGTTTCCAGAACATTTGCTATAACTTGGCTCAGAGCTGGTTCCAAGTGTTGGAAAAAACAAACACGTAAGTCCCTGGTCATGATCTCTGGAGACTCGCAATCTGGTGTCAGGCAAATGCTGTACAAGTTGAGGATAATACAAGGCTGTTCCATGTTGCTGGAGCACTGGATATGCCACGGATAAAAAGACAGAAAAGTGAGAAGGTTGGAGAAGTGGGTCTGGGATCGATGTGCAGAACAAGAAAATGCAGGGCTAAGAAATTTGAATTTTATCCATTAAAGCTGGAGGAGAGTGACTGAGCAGGCATGTCATCTGAGATCTGTGCCTTGGAAGGATGGTGATAATGAACAAGCCAGAAAAGGGAAGCAGAGATGAGCCCAGAAACAGAAAGGGGCAGAGAGGAGGGTTAAAAAAAAAAGCAAAACTGTAATACCAGTGAGAGTGAAACAAGGAGATAAGTTTCAGTTCAATTTGAATAGACGGAGGGAGACTTAACTAAAGAGTGGAGAAAGATGTAAGAAACACTGTCCTTTTGCACTGAAAGATCCTGGGACATAATAATGCTAATCACAAGACTGAAGAGGTTTTCAGAAGATGATTTTAGTCCTTGTCACATTAAGGCTGAGATGACCACGAAGAAGCCCAGTGAAGACCGTCACCAGCAAAGTGAGGAAGAGTCACCTGGTGATGGGTTTCCAGGACAGAAAGCCTGGTAAACACACAGGAGAGGAAAAACAGCCAAGAGGGCATTTCAAAGGCAGGAGGAGGGAGGGAGCTGGGGAAGAAATCAAGTTGGGGTCTTGAGAAACACATGTTGAGAGTCAGCAGAACTCAGGGTCAGGGTGAGATAGAGAGGAGCTGATTTAAAGACAGGGTTGTGATGAGCAAGGGTGCAGGGCTGCAGAGACGTGAAGGCAGGTGAAGAGTAAAGAATCATCACTGGCGTTGACCACTAAGATTTCCTTGGAGGAGTAAAAGTGAAGTCAAGCCATCAGCTGCCACAAAGCAAACAAGTTCTGGCATAAGGGCAGCTCTGAGAGTATGTTACTAGGAGGTAAATGCATGGAGGCTGGATAGCAATGTGAAGGGAAAGGATTCTGGTCTTCTTTCTTTACTTGTCTTACATACAAACAATATTAAAAAACACTTGGGTGTTTAGTGAAAGAAAGTAGCGTGTGTATCGTGTCCAAGTCTTTGTGACCCCACAAACTGTAGCACACCAGGCCCCAGGCTCCTCTGTCTGTGGAATTCTCTAAGCAAGAATACTAGAGTGGGTTGCCAGTTCCTTCCAGAGGATCTTCCCGACTCAGGGATTGAATCCAGGTCTCCTACATTGTAGGCAGATTCTTTACCATCTGAGCTACCAGGGAAGCCCCCCCAAAAAAGAAACCAGAGAGGGGATTAAAAAGTCATAACAGAAAAGAGAAGACAGTCCATGGAGATGAAGGGACAAAATATTAAGGAATCCTTCACAACTAAATTCTAGTTCATGAAAGCAAGGTGTCTAGTTGTGGCTCGGGCCTGGAGATACACATGCCACCTGCTTCTGATAAGCTTTGGACCTTCCATTTACTAAGAATTATGGGAAGTAGGGAAAGCCTTCTGGTCCTTGGTACAAGCACAGTTCATACCTTAGACTTGACAGAGAGAGAGAAGAAATGTGATGACAGACTTAGAACTGAAGTCAAAGTTGGGGTGGAGACCAACTCATTCTAAATACCAGGACACCACTTACATTTCCAAAGTATTTGTCCAGCAACTCCACATAACGATGCACAATCTCTAGGGTCAAGAGCTCATTGTCCTGATTTTCTACTGCACAGCAAAAATATAAACTAGCATACCTTGAAAAGGAAAAACAAAAAAGATAACGTAAAATAGGATGACACATTACACAACCTGACGATGGTTTTTCCTATGAATATGCAGTTACCTCCTCCTCTCCAGGCAGTCTCCCTGTTCACATTCAAAAGGGAAACATCATTCACCACATTCAATACCCTCCCAAAATGTAAAGCAGCATATAGAAAAAACACGGTGGTGACTGGATCATTTCTGTTCATTATGTGAAAGATCCTCAACGAAACTACCCTGAGGTGCTGTGATCAGGGGACAGAGTCCTTTAACCGGGGTCTGTTCATGCTTCTTTGGATGGTGAGTTGTCCTGTCTAAAGTCCAAACCCCTGACCAAGGGGTCCAGGGGCCCACATTGCCCACCCTCTCACCTCACACTGTACTACAGTATATCCCATCCTCAGCTTGTCAGGTCCTCCCTCCCATGTGTGTTTCTTCTGCCTAGAATACTCCTCCCCTCCGCATTCATGGGGCTCACTCCTACTTCTCCTGTAGCTCTGAACGTGGATGTCATTGCCTTGGATGCCCCTGTCATGCACTGCTGTGCCTCCCCTTTCCCCAAAGAGTGTCTAGCACCATTCACTCTGTGTTTCATGGCCTGTCTCTCTCCGACTAGATCAGTGGCTTCCCAAAGGCAAGTACTGAGTCTGCCTTGTTCACTGTTGTTCATCCAGTAGCTGTACACAGTAGCTGTTGAGAAAACTGCTGAAGTCTATTCTTCATGTAATAGTTTAAATCACAACGGAACCCAAAGTTGTAAAAACCAGCAGGCAGAGAGAAGCAAGTATTCCCTTTTGCCTTTCCATCCCTGGGATGCTTATTACTGTAAGGTGCCTTCACTTACATCTCTCATGATGCTCATATGAGAAGCTTTGACACAGGGCCCAGCAGAAGAAGCTTTGCCCAGGCACTTACTGGTAATTTACTCCATTAAATATAGCCTTCAATGTTACCCTTGTCTTTCCCCTTCTGATTTTGTAAACATCCCTTATGAGAGCCCTTCTAATGTGCATTTTGCTTCTGCAGGGTCAGATCAATTATGTTCTGATCCTGGCTTAGCCATCAGTTATCTGGGTCTTTATGGGCAAATAACTTAACCTCTCAAGGCCTCAGTTTCCTGATCTAGAAATTGAGGTCCCTTTCTAGTATGGTCATGCCATGGCAACCAGGTGCAGCAATGAGAAGATATAAAGGCTTTAAAGTCAGAAAAAAAAATCTGGATTTTTCTGCCAGTTACCATTGAATTATTGCAACTGGGGATTAATTAGATTACTTACTTAAATTCTCTGTAACTTCAGTTTCCTCATCTGCAAATGTGAATAACAAAGAGCTTCTCATCAATCTTCTGCATTAACCTTTTTTTCTATAGCATGTTACTAACTGAAACTGTTTTGTTTACTTAATAGGTGAATACGTTCCAAGAGACCAGGAATGCTCTGTCTTATTCTCTACTGCATCTACAGTCATTGGAATAGTGTTGGAAATATAACAGATGCCCATAAGATATTTCTTGAATGTATGCATACCTTATCAACACATAAATTATCTTAAATAAGTATCTAGAATCCACCCTAGTACATGGAAAACCGTTCAATAAGTGAAAGTTCTCTTCTGTTTAGTCTACTGGTACAAACATTTGGGCTTCAGCCTTCAACGGTTACAGTAAATGATGGAATTGGTGTTGCAATCTAAAATGCTTAGGATTAAACAAACCAAACAGTAATGAGAAATTCAGTTCTCAAAAAGTTACTCACACCTTTTATAAACAAGTTTTAGCTCCTTCCAGTCAACAAAACTGCTTGTTCTCTGACCACGGGAAAGAATAATCTGAACAATTTCGCGCGTGATCTTTTTCCTTTCCTTGTCAGGGAGAGTAGTGTACCATTTCTGCAGCCGTAACTTCCCTTGTCGACTGAAGAGCAATATGAAATGTATCTAGAACAAATAAAGGACAGAAAATAAATGGAATTTGGACAGATAAATCATTCTACCATAGATATTAAAATTAAGCAGCAGGATTTTCAAAGGATTATAAGTTGGAAAAGAGGAAAAATATTTACAGTATGAAAACTATCCCATCTGGAAATGACATTTAACCCAAAAAGAACAAAGAAATGTATACAGTGCAAACATAGCTTATTTATACTACAGGAGAGAGATAGGTTCTCTTAATTCATTTTATGAGTCACAAACTCATTATAGAGATATATCATCTCTCCATTTCTCCCACCTCCCCAATCCTTGCAACTACTGTTCTACTCTCTGCTTCTATGAGTTTGATGTTTCTAGATTCCACATATAAGTAACCCCATGCAGTATCTGTCTTTCTGTGCCTGGCTTATTTCACTTAACATGATGTCTTCTAGGTTCACCCATGTTGTTACAAATTACAGGATTTTCTTCTTTTGCAAGGCAGAATAATATTCCATTGTATGTATATGTATGTATGTATGCATATACACACACCATACTTTCTTTACCCATTCATTTGACAATGGACACAGGTTGATTCCATATTTGGGCTACTGTCAATAATGCTGCAATGAACATGGGGGTGCAGTTACCTCTTTGAGAAACTGATCGCCTTTCCATTACAAACATAGCCAGATGTGGCATTTCCCTCGGAACTATACCTAGAAGTAACTATCATACTCTAGGACCTCCACACTATTTTTCATGATGGCTGTACCAATGGACATTCCCACCAGCTGTGTGCAAGGGCTCCCCTTTCTTCACACCCTCACCAACACTTCTCATCTCTTGTCATTTTGATAACAGCCATTCTAACAGGTATAAGGTGATATCTCATTGTTCTTTTGATTGACATTTCCCTAATGATTAGTGATATTGAGCATCTTTTCATATACCTAGTGGACATCTACATATCTCCTTTGGAAGTATGTCTCTTCAAGTCCTCTGCCCATTTTTTAATCAGGTTATTTTTTCCTTGCTATTGACTGGTTTGAATTCCTTGCAGATTGGAGGTATTAACCTCTTAACAGATGTACGATTTGTAAAGATTTTCTTCCATCCCATAAGTTGTCTCTTTACTTTGTTGTCTCATTTGCTGTGCAGAGGCTTTGTACAGAGTTTGATGCAATCCCATTTGTCTATTTTTGCCTCTGTTGCCTATGCTTTTACAGTCATATCCAAAATATCATTGGCCAAACCAATGTCAATGTCAAGAAATATTTTCTGTATGTTTTCTTCTAGTAGTTTTACAGTTTAACAGTTTCAGGCCTTACATTTAAGACTTTTAAGACCATTCTAAGTTGGTTGTTGTATGTGAAGTGAGAAGAGGGTCCAATTTCATTCTTCTGTATGTGGATGTTAGTTTTCCTAACCATTTACTAAAGAAACTGTCCTTTGTCCATTGGGTGTTCTCAAGCTAAGTTTCAAATGTAAGTTCTTTGAGGATTATTGGGCTGAGACATTTAGAATCAAATTATCTTTGGCATCACAATAAATATTTAACAATTTAGATAGTGTTGACCACATTAGGGAGAAGCCTGATTTTATTTTCAATTAAGTTTCAAAATGTGTATTTGAAATGCATGTTCCCATTTCAGTGAATTTTAAAAGTTTTAAATGAATAGAAGACACTGTGATATGTAGAAACGTACTGTGGAACCTGGCGGGTATCAAAGATTTGTTTTTCAGAAATTTTCAGATGATATGATCTTCATTTTATAAGAGATTAAGTTTTCTCAGTCTACAGTATGAAAAGATCAATTCCAGAATCATAATTTATTTTGCAGTTTTTGTTTTTTACAAAATAAAATTCATTATTGAGGCTAATTGTGTCATGGAGGGAATGATATATACTAGGAACCAAAATAATTAAAATTCTCAAACTTTACAAATATTCAACTCTTTTTATTAAAGAGATTTGGCTCTGAATGTCACAGCATATGTCATATGTCATACAAACTCAGCAGGTGGAGATACCTGAAGATCAAAAGAAACCAGGCTCTTTCTTCAGGGCATCCCCTACCCCCAACTTATAGAATTTGAGGTCTTCTTAATAAGTTATATTCTTTCTTGGAAAAAAAAACAAGACCTTATAACAAGGTCTTGAAAAACAAAGACCTAGAAAATGAATAGAAAGCAAGTTATAAAGTCCTGCTCATCTAGACATTTTAAGAAAAATCACCCTCAGTCTGGAATTTTAAGCATCTAGTTAGAACACAGCATTTTCTTAAACACCCATTTCACTATCAGTGCAGGTATAGATAATTCCATAATGAAACTACTACTACTTTCTAAGAATCATATTGAGAGAAAGATATTTTTAACTTCTAAGAAGAGATCATCATAAAAGTGACATTCTAAAAGTACAAAATTGAATGGGAATAGAATAATAAAACCTCAGGATCTTGAGAACAAGGTTCAGCTTTGGATTATCACCAGTAGATAAGACTATTCAATCCTATTTCAAGTGAATGGTCAGATCTTTGCTAGAGAAATGAAATTCACATATTTTCTGGGTGTTGACTTTGCATTTTCTGTCAGAACATTTTCTTCTTCCCATGTAACCTAAATCTCTTCTGTTACAATTTAAACCGATTTTCCCTGATTTTATCCACAGAGCATATTAAAAGACAATATATCACTATCCTTGAAATAATAAGTAATTCTCCATATATTTGAAGACAGGCTTTAAAGTGTATCTGGAGTCTTTTCCTTCCAGAAGAAATTACCTGGTTTCTTGTCTTCTTATTGGTTCTATTACCAGATTTCAAAACTATCAGTTACAATTCCTCCAGGACTGCTTCACAGATAAATGTCACTTTTCATTTAAAGAGCTCAGATCAATGCCCAAAGTTCCAGTGAGAAGCTGGAATTATTGCTGAGTTTAATTGTGGATTACTTTCTAGTTCTCTTACAACCTTCTCTCAAGATCAAGTGCCTGCCTTCTTAAAGGGATCAACAAGGTAGAAAATAAACAAAGAACTCTTTTTCATTCTAACAATGAATTCAAAGAGAAACGATGATCAAGAACATAATACCCACATTCATGAAGTCATTTTAAATATAAAAATGTGTTTCAGATTCAAAAGAAGCAACAAATAGATTCAAGTTTATCCAATCATTGCATTGATTAAAACAGTGTTGAAAGATTTCATTCTCTCAGGTTCTGCTCTGAGGAAAAATTAGCTTGTGTTGTGGTGTCTGGTATCTGTTAACATCTCAAACTGACCAAAGTAGCATGAGAAAACTGGTGGAACGAATTGTAGTGACTCACGGAAGTTCATTGCCTCTAGCAGTTAATGTCGGAGAAAGTGATGGCACCCCACTCCAGTACTCTTGCCTGGAAAATCCCATGGACAGAGGAGCCTGGTGGGCTGCAGTCCATGGGGTCGCTAAGAGTCGGACACGACTGAGCGACTTCACTTTCACTTTTCACTTTCATGCATTGGAGAAGGAAATGGCAACCCACTCCAGTGTTCTTGTCTGGAGAATCCCAGGGACGGGGGAGCCTGGTGGGCTGCCGTCTATGGGGTCGCACAGAGTCGGATACGACTGAGGCAACTTAGCGGCAGCAGCAGCAGCAGCAATTAATGTTATCCAATTTATCTACTTAGTCATTCAAAGCATATTTGGATAATACGTTTCAAGAGATTAATCAAATACCATTTTTGATTAGCATTAGCTTAAAGAGTATGAAAAAAAAAGGCAATTGGAAAGTTTTTTTTTTCTAATATACACAGAGTCGACTTAAATTCAAGTTGACGTCATGAACAAACTTCATCTGACTTCAGTAAACAACACCCAGGCATTTTGTTTCAATAACATTGCTGAGAAGAAGGGAGTAATGAGAGGCTGACTGGTAATCCTCTTTTGGGAAATGCCAACTCCAGAAATAACCCTAAAATCCAATGCAGTGTGATGAGCAAGGCTGACTTCTTATATCTGGGCCAACTGCTCTGGCCTCTGGTAGGCATCTGGCTTCATCAAGATCTCCCTCCCTCATTCAAGGTTAACCTGAGATGATTTGAGAGGAAATCACATTGGCAGCTAAATTAATTGTATTTCAGAGACCTTAAAGTACAGATTATTTATTTACTCAATACATATTTACTGAGTACCTGCTATGTGCACCATGAACCTACAACATAAAACTTCTTTATCTTCTTTACCTTGAACAGCTTTTAATCATGACAAAGAGTCTAAAAAAAAAAAAGTAAACATATTGAATTAAACCACAGGCCTTAATATCCTCTGGTGGTGGTTCGTGGTTTAGTCACTAAGTCGTGTCTAACTCTTGTGACCCCGTGGACGGTATCCCACCAGCCTCCTCTGTCCATGGGATTCTCTAGGTAAGAATACTGGAGTGGGTAGGCATTTCCTTCTCCAGGGGATCTTCCCGACAAAGGGATCAAACCTGGGTCTCTTGCACTGCAGGTGGATTTTTTACAGACTAAGCTACCAGGGAAGCCCTTACCTCTTCTATCTCCCAAAATGCCACTAAAATGACAATAGCAAAATTTCTTTAATACATTAACCCTCAAAGGCCAGGAGAATGGCAGGAGATGTGATAGCAGCCAAGAGATTTCAACAATTCTTTGGAAGATGGAAGGAGATAGAAGACTAATAACTAACTTGGCAAATTAAGGAAAATTGTAGCTTAAGAGGTAGATTCCAAAGAGGAAAGCAGAGAAAGCCTGAGAGCAGCACTTGGGGGTACCATGGCCCCGCAAAGTTCTAAAAACAGGGACACTGGCTAAAGGTCTGCCTACAGAGTGGTTGGCATGGACGACCTGTGGCGTTCCTGGGGGTTACACTTACGCACACAGCACACATGCATATACACGCACCCCACAGTAAGTTCCCAGCTGCTTTACTCAAGGGTACAGAAATTAAGTGGAGTCCAGGCAGCGGGGGCAACTCTTGGCTCAGTCAGTAACGGGTAGCAAGCAGCTGGCAATGCCAACAAGGCTTGACTTACCCAACCTGAGAAGCTCAAATTTGTGCAAAGCCATATTTCTTCCCAGGTGGCCGAGTGGTCAAGAATCTGCCTGCCAATGGAGAAAATGCAGGTTCAATTCCTGGGTCAGGAAGATCTCTGGAGGATGGCAACCCACTCCAGAATTTTTGCCTGGAAAACTTAATGGACAGAAGAGTCTGGCAGGCTCCATGGGGTCACGAAGAGTTGGATACAACTGAGCACATGCGCATGCACACACACACACACACTTCTTCTTTACTTAAGGCTTACGTTACCTCTCAGGGGACTTACACAAGTAAGTCCACAAAAAGAAATATTTACAGACATCTGCAACCCTCCTGGATCTTAAACATAATTCAGAGCTGCAAAGCTATATATACATCTTCATCAAGTGAGAACCATGTTCCTTGCTTCTACCACCAAACCCTGTAGTATAAAAAAGCTCATTATTAATTAGGAAACTGAATGATTCCTCCCTGAAGACACTTAATGGCAGAGAAAAGATCTCTAGGTACTAACAACAGAGCCTCCCGGGCCACCTGACTATGCCCCCAGAACTGTCTATTAGCATCTCGTGGTGGTGGTTTAGTCGCTCAGTCGTGTCCGACTCTTGTGACCCCATGGACTGGAGCTCGCCAGGCTCCTCTGTCCATGGGGTTTTCCAGGCAAGAATACTGGGGTGGCTTGCCATTTCCTTCTCCAGGAGATCTCCCAACCCAGGAAATGAAGCCGGGTCTCCCACATTGCAGGCAGATTCTTTACTGACTGAGCTATGAGGGAAGCCCATTAGCATCTTAGCACCCACTTTTAAATATGAGTAGAGACCAAGGATTTCCTGACATCTGAGAATAGTCTCTAATGTCAAAGAAAGAGACTGAAAAGAAAAAATAGAAAAAAAAAGTAAGTAGTGGATACAGTAAGAAAGCACGGAACAGCACAAACTGTTACACACACACACACAGACATGAGTATGCTCAGAGAGTTCAAAGAAGATGGAGTTCCTAGATCAGTAAAACAAAAGCAGGGTTCTATGGAGGAAAAGAGACAAGAAAAAAAAACTCCTGTGAATTAAAAAGTACGATAACCAAAATAAAGCCAAAGGACTCTCCGAGAAATAAGAACAAACAGAAAAACAGAAGGAAAATTAGAGGAAAAGACAAAACTATTGAGAAGTCAACCCAGAAGGTGCAAAATTCAGAGAGCTAAAACAGAGATAATGGGAGAAAATATCAAAGAAAGAATTCAAAAACTGTCCTAGGTCTAACAAGATGAGATGTCAGATTAGATAGGCTCATCATGTGCCCAGCACAAAGAATTTTAAAAGGACATTGCATGAAAGAACTCTTATGATAAGGAGAATAGCTTAAGAGATTCCAGGAGGACAAAAAGTTCACACTCAACAGATAAGCAATCAAAGAGCATAGGACTCCTCACCTGCAGCTGTTGGAAGACTAGATGTCTACATCCAACCAAATTATCAACTCAGTGAAAGAGAGGAAGAGACCTTTGACTTTTCACCCTTGCATAGACTAAAAATGAAGAGAAAAATAAAGAAGAAATTTGCATCCAGCTTCCCTGGCAGCTCAGTGGTAAAGAAATCTGCCTGCCAATGCAGGAGACACAGGTTCCATCCTTGGGTAGGGAAGATCCCCTGGATAAGAAAATGGCGATTCACTAACAGTATCTTTTCCTGGGAAACCCATGGACAGAAGAACCTGGCAGGCTATAGTCCATGGAGTTGCAAAAGAGTCAAACACAACTGAGAACTCAACAACAAATATCTTCCTTAAGAAGCCACTGGAAGATGTCTCTCAGCAAAGTGTAGGAGAGAGTTAGATATGGTTACCTAGAGTCGGGCTTCCCAGGTGGCACAGTGGTAAAGAGCCTGCCTGCCAATGCAGGACCCATAAGAGACATAGGTTTGATCCCTGAGTCAGGAAGATCCCCTGGAAGAGGGTATAGCAACCCACTCCAGTATTCTTGAGGCATCAGAGGATGCGATGGCTGAATGGCATCACCGATGCAATGGACATGAACTTGGGCAAACTCCGGGAGACGGTGAGGGACTGGGAAGCCTGGAGTGCTGCCGTCCATGAGGTCGAAAAGAGTGGGACATGACTGGGCGACTGAACAACAAGAACCTAGAGTACAGGGACCCCAAGGCAAAATGGTGGTGAAAGGAAAGACCAGAACGACAGCCACATACCAGATCAAGAAAGCAACCATTTCGGATGGAAGTGGGGAGGCTGGAGGAAGTGGTGGGGAAGGGAGTGATAGAATTTATAGATCATTTCATTCCTTTTTATAGTTGGAAAAAAATATCTAAGATCTGTCAGATGACTGGGGGGGAAATAATGATAGCTATATAGAAAACCAGACAGTGGAAAACATACTTAACAACTTCAGAAAAAGAAATGATACAAGCAAGAAATCATAATCGTAGTTTTTAAAACTACTTTGGGAGAAAGAGAAATGAGAACGTATGTGTGTGAGCAGAAGAGAAGTACATGCTCAGCTACCATTAGTCAGGAGATAATGTAAAGAATTATGAGTAGGAAAATGCCAGCATAAGCATATTATTTAGAAATATAGATGGAAATACCCAAACTGCTTGGTTGCTCAGTCGTGTCTCTTTGCAACCCCATGGACTATACCAGGCTCCTCTGTCCATGGAGTTTTTCAGGCAAGAATACTGGAGTGGGTTGTCACCAAAGGAAAGGCTGCAATTATTGAAACTAATTCCTCTAGGAGAAGAACATAGCAAAGAAGAAGAGTTGCTGTGTTTCATTATAAAGTAGATCTACCCAAGTAGATTTTAAAATATGCACATATATTATCTATATTTAAAATGTTTAATGGAATTAAAAATCAATAAATAAGGGATGGTAGATTACATATATTTAACAGTGACATTAAAAACATATTCTGGGATATCTTCCCCTCTCCCAATATTAAACTCTAAACTTGAGGGGAAACATCCATAAATATATTAACTGTTGTAACTATCATTTATGAGCTTTCATTTGATTTTATCTGATGCAGTTTTATTTTTCAACCTCATGAGTAAGAGTGCCATTAGTTTACTAGCTTCCAGGTGGAATAATATATTCTACGTCCTGATTTTACTTCAAGCACATAACATTTGACCAGAATGCTACTCTTCCTAATACAACTTTTTAATATATTTTTTATATTTATTTATTTGGGGCTTGCCTTGGGTCTTAGCTGCAGTGGCTCACAGGCTCTCGAGTTGTGGCACAGGGGCTTAGTTGCCCCACAGCATGCACAATCTTCCAGGACCAGGGATCAAACCCACATCCCCCACATTTGAAGGTGGATTCTTAACCACTGAACCACCAGGAAAGTCCTTCTAACATAATTTTTAAAAAGAGAGGACAGACAAAATTTTTTGGAGGTTCTGTGCTATTCTTCATGTACTAACAATTCCCTATACACACACACACACACACACACCCCGAGCTTTTCTCTGTGGAGCAAAGACATTCTCCTCTGAAGCTTCTTTTCATACTATCGGTTTCTCAGTTCTCTTACCATTTTGCATTTTTTTTTCCTGAATGATGTTTAACTCCACATTTTGCTCATAACAAGGACTCAGTAAATATAGGTGGAACTGTTGAATTTTGCGAAATGGCAACTAGCTCTGTCTTAATATTCTGAGTAGGGAATTGAGTTTTCTACAAGGGCTGGAGAACACTGTGGTTTGGGGTTTTGTTGAGCATCATGAGCTTGAAACTGGGATGATATTTCTCCAGATTCAGTAAACTGAACTATCGCTTGCTTTTTGCCCAATCTTCTGGCCACTTATCCTGACCGATTTAATAGTTCTCTGGCCAGAAGAGTTTAATAGCATTTATACACCAAGAGCTCCAGCTGCTCTGTTCTCTCTGCTAGATCAGTTACACAAATGTTACACACGACTGGTCTGGGCACTCATTTCTTCAGGGCCCAACTTTATATCTGCAAGTAAGAATGATCCTTTTAACAATGTGCCTGGGGACTTTCCTGGTGGCCAGTGGTTGAGAATCTGCCTTCTGTTGCAATGGACATGGGTTCAATCTCTAGTCAAGGAACTAAGATCCCACCTGCCATGGAGCTACTAAGCCCGAGTGCAACTACTGAGCCATGCTCTGGAGCCTGCACACCACAACTAGAGAGTCCGTGAGCCACAGCGTAAGATCCCACGTGAGGCAAAGAAGATTCTGCATGCTGCAACTAAGACCCGACGAGGCCAAATAAATTAAACAAAACAACTAGCCCCGATTTCCTTCCTCTAAGCCTTCTCTAAATATGACAAGACCAACCCCCTAGGACTGCTGCCTCTCAGGCATCTCCCTTTGATCTATTGGAGGGGTTTCCAGAAAATAGAAAGACAGACTATCCACTGCTTCTTCATCAGCCTCATTTACTCACTTTCTCATTGAGCTCCAGTTCTCTCTTCCACAAACCAAGCTGCCTTCTTGGTAAAAAGGTAAAGCAAATTACCAGTGATCTACCTTGGCTGGATGAAGCACAAGCTGTAATCAAGATTGCCGGGAGAAATATCAGTAACCTCAGATATGCAGAATGCACACTCTTAGGCAGAGAGTGAAGAACTAGAGAGTCTCTTGAAAGTGAAAGAGGAGAGTGAAAAAGTTGGCTTAAAATTCAACATTCAGAAAACTAAGATCATGGCATCTAGTCCCATCACTTCATGGTAAATAGATGGGGAAATAAAGGAAACCGTGGCAGACTTTATTTTTGGGGGGCTCCAAAATCACTGCAGATGGTGACTGCGGCCATGAAATTAAAAGACACTTACTCCCTGGAAGGAAAATTATGACCAACCTAGACAGCATATTAAAAAGTAGAGACATTACTTTGCCAACAAAGATCCGTCTAGTCAAGGCTATGGTTTTTCCAGTAGTCATGTATGGATGTGAGAGCTGGACTATAAAGAAAGCTGAGCATTGAAGAACTGATGCCTTTGAACTGTGGTGTTGGAGAAGACTCTTGAGAGTTCTTTGACTGCAAGGAGATCCCACCAGTCCATCCTAAAGGAAATCAGTCCTGAATATTCATTGGAAGGATTGATGTTGAAGCTGAAATTCCAATACTTTGGCCATCTGATGGGAAGAGCTGACTTATTTGAAAAGACCCTGATGCTGGGAAAGATTGAAGGTGAGAGGAGGGAATGACAGAGGATGAGATGGTTGGATGGCATCACCGACTCAATGGACATGAGTTTGAGTAAACTCCGGGAGTTGGTGATGGACAGGGAAGCCTGGCATGCTGCAGTCCATGGGGTCGCAAAGAGTAGGACACGACTGAGCGACTGAACTGAACTGATCTACCTTTATTTTACCAGCACACTCCAGGTAGAAAAAGAAGATGTGTCAGACCAAAGTTTCCCAGAAGTCAGATACCCATGTTTTTAGGACAAAGGTTCATTGACAACTGGCCAGTTTTCTACCTTAGTGACCCTTTGAAACTAACTAATTGCATGCTGGAAGTGGTTTGTTTGTTTGCTTGGGCCATGTCACAGAACTTGCAAGATCTTAGTTACCTGACCAGGGATCAAAGCCCCCTATCCATGAAAGTACCAAATCATAACCACTGGACCACCAGGGAATTCCCTGGAAATTTAAATTTTATAGTTTTATCAAACTCATTATATGCCATCTAGTCAAAACTGTGTTACCTCCACCATTGTTTCAGACTTGATCCAGGACATGCTGTGCATTTACCACTGTGTGTACATGTTTGTGCTCAGTCACTCATTCATGTCTGACTCTTTGCGACCCCGTGGTCGCAAATGTCCTCTCGGATTTTTCAGGCAAGAATACTGGAGTGGGTTTTTCATTTTCTTTTAGGGGATCTTCCTGACCCAGGGGTCAAACTCATGTCTTCTGCATTGGCAGGTGGATTCTTTAGCACTGAACCACCAGAGAAGCCCACATTTACCACTAGGTCAACTCTCACATCCAGCAGTAATGTACAGATGTGAGAGTTGGGCCATAAAGAAGGTTGAGCGCCAAAAAATTGGTGCTTTTGAATGGTGGTACCAGAGGAGACTCTTGAGAGTCCCTTGAGCAGCAAGAGATCAAACCAGTCAATCCTAAAGGAAATTAACACTGAATATTCATTGGAAGGACTGATGCTGAAGCTGAAGCTCCAATACTTTGGCCACCTGATGTGGAAGCTGACTCACTGGAAAAGACCCTGATGCTGGGAAAGACTGAGGGCAAGGAGAGAAGGGGGTGACAGAGGATGGGATGGTGGGATGGCATCACTGAGTCAGTGAACATGAGTTTGAGCAAACTCTGGGAGAGAGGGACAGGGAAGCCTGGTGTGCCTCAGTCCACAGGATCACAGTCAGACACGACTTAGCGACTCAACAACACAACTCAAGTTAGACTCAGGACATGAGGGGCATTTATCACTAGGCCAGGTCACAACCTTGGCCAGGGCCAGGGGCAGTAGAGCAGGTTGGTTGTTAAGTGGGAAGATTCTGGTGATAGGCAGCTTAAGAGTTTGTATTTGCATCCCAGTTCCATCATTTGTAAAAGTTACCTGATCTCTCTGTTTCTCAGTCTCTTCATCTACGAACCAGGGATGACAACAGTAAATGACATCAGTAATGTTAGAGGATACTATCTTTTAGTGAGGAGCTTAGCACAGAGTAAGCTCTCAGTAAATACTTGCTATGGCTAAGGAATCATGGGGAGTCAGCCCCACCCACTTACAGTCCCATTTATCTTCACTGAGGCAAGCAAAAAACTCCCCACTTCTGCCTTTGCAATCATTCCACATCTCCTCCATCACTTTTCCCATGTTCTGATGGAAAGTGTCTGTGACAGTCATTTCGTAGGTACCCAGAAAGGCAGTCTGCTGTTTCTTTGGATAATATTAATTAATGGATAACTCTCTATCTTGCCTTCTCAATCACCCAGTCTCATCAATCGCCTTCCTAATGCTTAAACAATGAATTTCTTCCATAGAAAGCCCAAATGTGTAAGTTCTTTAGAGTTCCTTTCTTCCTTTTGATACCTGACCAGTGGTGTTCTGATCATGTATTTATGAATTCTCTCCAAGTTCCCTGTAAGGTGTTTACTTGGGGTTCCTTATTTTTTCACTTGTGTGTGCATGTGGCTCCAGTTTCTTTTTCTATAGTTGAGTAAGAGCAAGTCACGCTTTCACCTTCCCTCCTGACTCTTTGCTTGAACCACATCACTTGTCTCTGGTGGGTCACACTCACTCTTTAACCACCAGTTTCTCTTTCATGGGGGAAATCGAGGACAGGTATGGCACTGAATCAGCTGCCAGCTCCCCTCTCTGGGCCTCATCTCTTCATCTAAGAAACAGGAGAGCTGGGTCAGGTATCCAAATACCTTTCATGGGCTGGGCAGAGGCAGGCAATATTTTCAACAAGGGTGAAAGTTCAGTGTAATTCAACAGGAGAATGAAGACACAAAATCAAACTGGAAATCACAAGTTCCAACTGAAGGGACAGCTTCAACTCAGCCATAGTAAGGTTTTGCCAAGAAAAACATTCAGCCAGTATTGCCAGGTCTTCAAATTTTTTTTTCCCAAAAGAAGCCTGAAACCTAGATGATTATGTGAAATACTGGGATTATTTTAATATTGGCAATTAATAGGGATAATGGCAACAAAACCTGTGCAAGTCAAACAAAGCACATTGTGAGTGGCTGTGGTCATGAGCTGCATTTGGGCTGCAGGCCTCATTTGAAACTGCTGAATTAGGTGACAGTTGAAGCCCCTCACTTCATGAATGCCATTTATAGCTTTATTGCACTCAATGTGCATGCTCAGTCACTCAGTCATATCCTAGTCTTTGTAACCCCATGGACTGTGGCCCACCAAGCTCCTCTGTCCATAGGATTTCCCAGGCAAGAACACTGGAATGGGTTGCCATTTCCTTCTCCAGGGGATTTTCCCAATCCAGGGATCAAACCTGAGTCTCCTGCAGCTCCTGCATTGGCAGGCAGATTCGTTACCACTGAGCTACCTGGGAAGCCCATGGCACTCATGGGCTGATTTCCCCCTTTTTTGTGGTTTTGGAATCTATTTGAGGAAGTAGACCTCAGACCTCAGAGCCGGCTTCCACCTTTCAGTCTAATATTATTGTTGAAACTCTTCTCAGATCAGTGACCTATGAACTCTTACTCACCAAATTTTTAAACATTTTTGCCCTCAAGATTTCCAGCTCAGGTTCTGTTTCCACAAATACAGGAAGAGAAAAAGTGTATATAGAGAAGCAAAATCTACACAACCTCATTTTTGGCTTATTATGTCAACCTTCTTCCTGAGATAAAATGTTGAAAAGCTGTTACACTGGCCAGTGTGTTTCAAATCCTTTCTCAATTCTTGCACACCATCTGGTGGTGGAACTATCTATTTATAGTGAAATGTTCAGTGAAAAAGGAAAATTAGGTAAATTGGGTGAGGAGGAAAGAGGAAGAGGAGAGTAAGAGGAACGGTAAGAGAAAAAATAAAAAGAAGGAAATAAGATGGAAATAAAAGTCATGAGTAATCCACATATTAAAAGTTCAACTGCTGAGAATTAGCTAGCAGTCATTTATGTAAAGCTTTAAAGATGCTCCTAAAATTGTCTGTTATGACTTAGAAAAGGAACTTATGGTTGCTGGGGGGAAGGATATTAAGGACTGTGGGAAGGTCATGTACACACTGCTATATTTAAAATAGATAACCAACAAGGACCTATTGTATAGTACATGGACCTCTGCTCAATGTTATGTGCCAGCCTGGATGGGAGAGGAGTTTGGGGGAGAATAGATACATGTATACGTGTGGCTGAGTCCCTTTGCTGTTCACCTGAAACTACCACAACATTGTTAATCAGCTACACCCCAAAACGAAATGGCTTTGGTGTTAGAAATAAATAAATAAAATTGTTATCCATCCACCTGCATCTCACAATACGGTTTATGAGGAAAGGAGGATGGAGAGATGGTTAGTTATATGAAAAGGACAGGACAAGCAGCCTGTGAGGGGCTGGATTTGCCTCACCCTAAGATTCATATGCTAAAGTCCTAACTCCTGTACCCCAGAATGGGACCTTGGTCACTGAAGACGTAATAGTAAGTTAAGATCATACGAGAGCAGGGTGGGCCCCTAACCTATCAATATGATAGGTTTCATTACAAAAAAGGGAAATTTGGAGACTTCCACGACAGTAAAGTGGTTAAGGCTCTGCGCTTCCACTGCAATGGGCATGGGTTCGATCCCTGGTCAGGAAACCAAGATCCCACATGCCACACCACATGGCCAAAAAATAATAAAAAAGGGAAATTTGGACAAGATATGCATACGGAAAGAACACTGTGTAAAGATAAAGGCAGAGAGTGAGGCGATGCAGCAGAGGCCAAGGAACACAGAAGCTTGGCAGCAAAGCGCCGGGAGCTGCGAGAGAAGCCCCAATGTCTCAGAATCCCCAGGAGCAACCAGCCCTATCGAAACCTTGATTTTGTACTTTCAGCCTCCAAAACTGAAACTATCCATTTCTATCATTTAAGCCACTCAGTGTGTGATACTTTCTACCAATAGCCCTAGTACAAAACTTGTCTCTGGCTTTTAATTTTACGTCTTAAAAAAAAAAAAAACAACCCTCAAATCACCACCATTGTTTCCCATGTCAGTTACAATTCAAAATCATAAAACCAAATTGTCTATATTCCAGAGATAAAGTCAGCATATTCCAATCAGCTTAGCAAATATTTATTCAGTGTCTATCCCAGTGAGGTATTTAAAATGAAACCACCACTCATTCCTAGACTCACAAAATGACATTAGGAAGTAATGTAGTAACATTAGGAAGGATAACAGAGGTGATTTGGTACAAATCTCATTTTAACACAGATTGCCGGTGACTGGACCCTCAGTCGCATAGTTAAGAAGAAGCAGTGTTAAAAACCACCTCCTCAGCCCAAGGCTCTTTGCACTTGGCACCTTAAAACCACTTTTATCCAGCAAAGCTAAAACCACTACTTTTTTTTTTTCGCTTATGTAAATAATGACAGTCAAATCTTATACTAATGCCAGAGACCCACTTATAATGACTAACATGTTGAAAAATGTGCCAACACCACACTAAGCACATCACATCACCTCATTTACCCTTCATTAAAACTGTAAGATGTAGATACTATTATTACCCTCACTTGATTGATAAGGAAACCGAGGTCCAACAGAGTTATGTACCTTGCTTTGGGTTAAGCAGCAAGAAGGTTCCAAAGTTGGGTTTTCATTCTAGAGCCCACTTTTTTTTTTTAAGTAAAAAAAATTATTGGTATAAAGATTTTTACAGTAGTTTCATTATTTTTTAAGACAGTATCTATATAATATAGACATATTCCTTTCCTGATTCTATCTCTCTGTATTCATCTTTGCCTATATTATGTGGAGATATATATATATATATCTTTGATACCCACTTTTTAAATTGCTCTGCAACATCACCCCGTGAGAAGACAGCAAAGATACAGACACTGGCACCAGTGAGGCTGGATCTGCCCACTTTTGAAGTCAATATGGTATCGACCATCTTTGTGACCAGAAGGTAGACCCTGAAGCTCTCCCTGCCCTATCTGATACCAACGCTTCTGTAACAAATTTTTTTCTTTGTGTCTCTGTGTTTGTGCTTAGTCCTGTCTGACTCTCTGCAGTCCTATGGACTGCAGCTCACCAGGCTCCTCTGTCTGTGGAATTTTCCTGGCAAGAATACTGGAGTGGCTGTACTTCCTACTCCAGGGGATCTTCCCAACCCAGGGATTGAACTCCTGCCTCTTTCGTCTCTTGCACTGGCAGGTAAATTCTTTACCACTAGAGCCACCTGGGAAGCTACTTTTTTTTCTGGAACAACTTTTAAAATGAGCAGGTAAGGTCAAAAGGCCTGTGCTTATAGAAATTAAAATAAGAGAAATAAACATTCAACCGAAGATAATAATGCCTTTACCACTGAATCACTCTGAGTCACTCTACTACTAAACATATCACAGCAGTGACATCAAAGTAAGTGAAGAAAGTATTAAGAGAAGTTTATTATACTGGAAGCTTCTCGCTAGCAGAAAAAGATCATCTGAACCTATCTATGCAGTTAAGTTAGATCAAACATGGGCCCTTATCGCTTCTCATATAAATGGGAAGCAGTGAGGAACTTGAACTTGGAAAAAACTCCCTTAGAGCTCTGTCAAGGGTCTACAACATTACTGAGAGAAAAGGCCGTTATTTCTTTTGAGGTGATAACTAAAACAGTGCCTGTATTGGCAAGGAAGTCCCTGTTTCTAGAGGTAGAGAGAAGAATGTCAAGAAAGGAGAGAAAGAAGGTACAGCTGTGCCTGCTGGGCTTGCTTTCTTACTGAAAATGCATAGAATTTTACCTTTCTTCCTTTCTCTCCTTTTTTCATGTATTAATTCAGCAAGTATTTCCTGAATATCTAGAAAAGCTGTGACAAACCTAGACAGCATATTAAAAAGCAGAGACATCATTTTGATGACAAAGGTCTGTATAGTCAAAGCCATGGTTTTTCCAGTAGTGAAAACTGGAGCATAAAGGCTGAGCACTAAAGAACTGATGCTTTTCAACAGTGATGTTGGAGAAGACTCTTGAGAGCCCCCTGGACTATGAGGAGATCAAACCAGTCAATTGTAAAGGAAATCAACCCTGAATATTCACTGGAAGGACTGATGCTGAAGCTAAAGCTCCAATACTTTTGGCCACCTGATGTGAAGAGCAGACTCATTGGAAAAGACCCTGAGGCTGGGAAAGATTCAGGGCAGGAGGATAAAAGGGTGACAGAGAATGAAATGGTTGGATGGCATCAACAACTCAGTGGGCATGAGTTGAGGAAACTCCAGGAGTAGGTGAAGGGCAGGGAGTCCTAGCATGCTGTCCGAGTTGGACAGCAAGATAGCGTTAGTTACAGCCCTTGTGCTGTGTATCTATTTCTTTTAAAATTCTGGATTCACGTTAGAAGAGCATTTCAAAATAACTCAGGAAAAAAAAATAATAACACTATGTCGACTGGGAGTATCTCAGAATTTTACAATAATGAACCACATCCCAATAATAAACCATGTAATCTGTGATGCTTATATGTGAGTGGGTGAAAGTCACTCAGTTGTGTCTGACTCTTTGTGACCCCATGGACTGTATAGTCCATGGAATTCCCCAGGCCAGAATACTGGCCTTTCCCTTCTCCAGGGGATCTTCTCAGCCCAGGGATCAAACCCAGGTCTCCCACATTGCAGGCAGATTCTTTACCAGCTAAGTCACAAGGGAAGCCCAAGATTACTGGAGTGGGTAGCCTATCCCTCTCCAGAGGATCTTCATGACCCAGGAATCGAACTGGGGTCTCCTTCACTGCAAGAGGATTCTTTACCAACTGAGCTATCAGGGAAGCCCAGATGTTTATACAGACGGTCCCAATTAATATTATTTTTTTTGAAATTTTTATTTTGTATTGGGTATAGCTGATTAAGAATGCTGTGATAATTTCAGGTGAATAGTGAAGGGACTCAGCCATATATACACGTTTCCACTCTCCCCTCCCATCCAGGCTGTAACCTAATTAACATTAACATGTAAAAAAAAAAAATAGTGATTTATTTTCTAGATTGTTTTAACCATTTCAAAGTTTTTAACATAAACAAATAAAAGTATTTTCTCATAAAACACAATGTAAAAATTACTAATGGTCTTTTCCCTTTCTGATTCCCATTAATGAATCCTATTTTTTAAAAGCAATTTCTAAAATTACAAATTACATTCTTAGGCAATATGCAAACTAGTTAAAAAACAGTACCACTTACACAATTTTAGCCCCAAACCACACTAATCTCAAATGCAACAAAGGCAAACTATTTTATTCTTTGAAACCCAGTGTCAGGTGAACTGTTGAGTACCATCACTAGTTTAGGTAAGAAGCATTTTTTCTGAAGTTTTGAGTCCTCTCCGCCATCACAGTTCTAAAAAACAACAAAACAAAAAATCTTTCTGCACACTACATAATCCAGAAATATATTTGAACAACTAAGCATTTTTATAGATGAAACTGCAATAAATAAGCATCTACATCCTTGGCTATATAAACCAGTATAAGATGGAATCAAAGTAAGACAGTTTTCCAATTACTGCAATCTACTTAAATTTTGTTAAAGTCTAAACATTTCCATCAGTTAAAATTTCTATATCAGTTGATAGTTCAGACAAACCATTTTCTATGACTGCTTGAACCCCATTTAGAGTAACTTTAAACTGCAATGATACTGTCAAATGCAAACAAACACATCTATCAGCAGTCAAGGTTTTTCTCTTTGTAAACCACTAGTTCTCAGTGAAGAAAATCCAACCAAACTCCAAGATCTTCTATCTTTGAACAGGTCATAAATTCATTCATCAGTCTTCCTCTTTCAGAAAGTTAAACCTTTATTCAAAGCTAAATGCAACCAGTTATGCTTTTTAATTTACATCCAAGAAGATCAAGAGGAGGCAAAAATTACAGACTGTGGTGCAAGTTTATAGTGTCACTAAATGTTACTGCACAGAATTCCATATGTAAATGTTTTTACTTCATACAATAATTAATGAGTTCTATCCTAAAAGCATGGCACCTAAGCATGAGGGTAAAGGTAATAGAATAGACTCAAGGAAAATTGTTCTTAAAAGTCCCAGGATGGCAGGTCACTGATTATCTTTGGTGTGAAAATTAAGTATCCAAAAAATACTTTAGAATGAGCAAAATTTTCCTGACTTTTGAAAGGTGGAATGGACCGCACAAATGTGTAGTGTAAGGATATCTATTCAAACTCAAGTAGAATGTTGAATTTTTTTCCCAACCCACTCTGCATCTTCCCTTTTCCATAGGCTGGATAATGGCCCTTTAACAAAAAAACAATGTGTGACACAAGCCAGGTAAAGCTAGACACAGAGAATCTCCCAATTGATGCCTAGATTCATGCTCCTAATTTAGGTTCCACCCATGACTCTGGCATGACAGAGTAGCCAGTGGCTAGGCACACATCCCAAATCCAAATTAGTGGGTGCACACATCCAAATTAGCGGCTGCAGATCTCTGCTGTCAACACAGAGATGGAACCACTAATTATCTCCACAATGCACTTTCAAGTGAGCGTGCCTGCTTGCCAGTACCATAATCCCTTTTCCTCCAGTTTTCCAGGTCACTAATTCCAAACTAGGAGAAGCTGGAAAAGACTAGAATCTTCTGAAGGAAATGAAAAGAAGGTGAGTTTCGAAAGGAAGGATATTAATGGTAAAATCTGAAAATTGTGCTTGTATGTCCATCTTGAATACTGAATAAGGAGAAGACTTAATTTTGCAGCAGTGCTGTAGAGAATGAACACTCCATTTCTAGTTAGTTGAAAACCACCTTAAACTAACAGCTGAAATTATTCAGGATTTAAGCTCATACATGTACAACAATAAGCCAAGGAAAACAAACCTGTGAGAAAACATTCCTGGAGAAACAAGTACAGAAAGACCTCTGATGGCCAGCAAAGAAAAGGCCAGTGTTGAACAGAAGCCTTTAAACCCATCAGTGGGGCATAGGAAGTAGGAAATAGTTACCATTACAGTTTTACCATTATGTTGATGGACAGTCTCCAAAACAATTCTGAATATTGTACCTTTATATTTACAATATCCAGTGCTAGATTTCTGGTGTCAAGACAAAATTAGTCTCAGAATTCATTCTGCTTGGTAAGTGATTCACTAGATACTTTTAGATGTGTATCCAATACCATTCCAAATTACTTTAACAAGTATAGGCTAATACCTCATTGTCATTCAGAACCACATCTGACCACTTATATTTCTAAGAAAATGTATTTTGGTTTCTCACAGGCTATACCTCAACCTATTTAGTTTCGACACCTTAGAGAATTTGTGTGTCTTTTGCTTTATTTTCCCCAAGTAGTACACACAACAATTTATTATTTTTTTCCAGACTTTTACAAATGATGATGAATCTGAGATTAAATTTGAATACCTTCTGTGCCTTCACTACTTTGAGTAGACCAGAAATCTCCATTCCTAACACTGACTGATCGAGTACAGAATCCAGGTTCCAGGCGAGTTGGTTCTGTACTAAGAGATTTTACCAAATGAGAGACAGAGAAAGAATGTCAAACTTTTAAGTTCTAAAGAAATAAAAATAAAGACAGACTTGAGTATAAACACTAGAAAAACTGCACGGCTCTCTAGCAGGTGTGCCTGCCAAGTTAAAAAGAAACCAGACAGGTTCCAACTGAGCGAATGCTTTCACTGCTGACAGTGCCAAACCCAAATAACCCAGATAATCCCCTGGTAACCACACCAGTAAAGGCAAAATGCATAGCTTGTGAAATTCATAGTCATATTTCAGTTTTTCACATAAATGAAGAATTCTTTTTCCATATGTTTATTTTCATATTATTTAACTGAGTATGCTTATACCATTTATATCACTCAGCTGTTTTTATATCATTTTACTGCATATCATTTTATATCATTTAGATTCTCCCTTTTACTTTTCTTACTTTTGAAAGTTAACTTTATACTTTCAGTACTCAAAATAAATGCAAATATTTATATATATATGCTGAAATATTGCTCACGTTTACTTTTTATAATATTTGAAGAAAAAAGTAATAGTATAAACAACATTGCAATGATTTTCCAAAGGCATCATTTCAGGTAGTTTTTATTTTCTTCTTTACGTTTCTACATTTTTTCCCAATTTTTCTATAATAATTATGTATTAGTCAAAATTTTTTAAAATTTAAGTTATTCCTAGGAAAACATAGAATATAGTAGCTCTCTCAACACCAGAAGGTTCTGGAATAGTACATAGTAGGTTCTGGAATAGCACATAGTAGGTCCTCAAGATTGCTGGGAGAAATATCAATAACTTCAGATATGCAGATATCTGAGATATGCCATACCACCCTTATGGCAGAAAGTGAAGAACAACTAAAGAGCCTCCTGATGAAAGTAAAATAGGAGAGTGAAAAAGCTGCCTTAAAACTCAACATTCAGAAAACTATGAGATCACGGCATCTGGTCCCATCACTTCATGGCAAATAGATGGGGAAACAATGGAAACAGTGAGAGACTTCATTTTCTTGGGCTCCAAAATCACTGCAGATGGTGACTGCAGTCATGAAATTAGAAGACACTTGCTCCTTGGAAGAAAAACTATGACCAACCTAGACATCATATTAAAAAGCAGAGATATTACTTTGCTAACAAAGGTCCATCTAGTCAAGGCTATGGTTTTTCCAGTAGCCATGTATGTATGTGAGAGTTGGGCTATAAAGGAAGCTGAGCTCCAAAGAACTGATGCTTTTGAACTGTGGTGCTGGAGAAGACTCATGAGAGTCCCTTGGACTGCAAGGAGATCCAACCAGTCCATCCTAAAGGAGATCAGTCCTGAATATTCATTGGAAGGACTTATGCTACAGCTGAAACTCCAATACTCTGCCCACCTGATGGGAAAAACTGACTCATTGGAAAAGACCCTGATGCTGGGAAAGATTGAAGGCAGGAGGAGAAGGGGATGACAGAGGATATGATGGTTGGATGGCATCACCAACTCAATGGACGTGAGTCTGAGTAAACTCCGGGAGTTGGTGATGGACAGGGAAGCCTGACATGCTGCAGTCCATGGGGTGGCAAAGAATTGGACATGACTGAGTGACTGAACTGAACTGAGGTCCTCAAGAAATACCATCTGAATGAATGGATGAAGTTCCTTGGCAAATCAATTCTTGTGTGAAGCCAAAGCACAGATTTACTTAATAGTAGTTCCATAATACCAAAAAAGAAAACATAACACGTAAAATGTAATTACCTAATTAACTTACAATGAAACTGTAAGAATTTAGAAGATTAACATTTAGAATACTGATGGGTTTTGAACTATGTCTAAATCCATCTCTGTGTCACATTTAATAGCAGATTTTGCCTGTGGGATTAACTTTTTCTGGAAATAAAGCATACAAGTACATTTGGTGTCAATCTATGATAGATAATTCTAGGACAATACACTAAAAGCAACATGAAAACACTATGAATTTTCCTTCCTGTAAATGTAATTATAAAAAGAAAAAAAAGATGTAATGATCCATCACAGCAAAGTCAAAAAAAAAATCTCCCTTGGCCCATTTATTGGTAAGGCTAACAGTCATAAAGTAACTGCCATGGGGACTTAACATTTAGTTGAATTTCAAATAAAGAAATGAACATTTAACTTTCTGACTGGCTACCTAATATCTGTTCTTCCAAAATATTCAACATTACCCTCCTCCCAGAAAATAAGGCAGAGATAATAAACAATCAGAAAACAAAATAATGGCCAAAAGAAATGTCTTGACAACACAAAAGTAGACTGGGCTGAGCACTTAAGATTGTAAGAATTACCAAGGTACAAAAGCAGAAAACAAACCTCTACCTAAGGACCCTTGAAGCTGTAGGTGAGGATGAAATTTAAGGGTTTTCTTAAAGCCATTACTAGAGGTAGCCATCTTACTTTTTTGTTTTCCTGGAAGAACTTAAGTTTTAATTTACAAGCCACTAAATTCAGTATGAGGATCCAAGCCTTTGTCATCATCCGTCCCTTTCTGTTCTCCTTAGAATTTTTCCCATGTTTCCTTCAAGTCACAGAACAGCAGCCATGTCCACTAGGTGCAGAATGAGTGAATAACTGACTTCATCAGCTCTAGCATCAAGGGCTGCATAACAGCTTTCCCAATAATGCTTCTATCAGTAATACTGAGAATGATGTAACAGAACACCTTCTAAAATCAGGAGACCTTTACATCTTCAACCATGGCCTTTCTCAAGTCAGGGCTAATAACTGAGTCCACAGGGTTTCCTATAGTTCATTCAAAATGAACCTTGGAGGAATTTTTTTTATGTAAATTAGAAAAGATCTATATGGATCATGAGCAGAGAGCAATATTTTTAAAATCTGTGTATTTATTTAAAATCCCAAAGTAATAGACAGGAGAGTTCACAAAAGGCTAAAACAGGATAAAATTTTGGACAGAATCTAATAGGTAGTCAGTTTTATAGAAAATGCCTCAGCCCAAAGTCACAAAGCTGTTAAGCTGTTGACAAACACAGTTGTCTTTTGACCAAAGCAGAATGCAGCTGGGGCAGTGAAAATTTAGGTTAAATAGCTTAATTTATGACAGAGGGAAAAATAAATGATACCTGACCCCACCCCAATCCCATGCACTACTCTTAAGTTTGCACCTGACCCAAAGAAGCAGTATTTTTTTCCTTTCTTGAAACAGCACATCATGTAATGTAATGCCTACTTGCCTAAATGCAAAGATGTGGTCCTGAATTAAAAATATATATATATACTTTACACAAACATTCAACAAATCCTTAGTGATGGGTACAAACTCGTGATAATTAAATCCTAAAACCCTTTAAGATCCCTCCCTTACAGACCCATTGACTGCAATATTCTTTCCAGAAGTACATTATCTTTTTACTGTGGTTTAAATTTTGGCTCCATTGTTAAGGTTTTTTTTAAACTTTTATGTAAAAAAACCACATGGAAAATTGTCATTGTAACCATTTTTCAGTGAACAGTTCAGTATTATTAAAGGCACCCATAATGTTGTGGAACCATCACCACCATCCAGCTCTAGAACTTTTTTCATCTTCCGCAAAGGAAATTCTGCACTCATTAAACAATACCTCCTCACTCTTTCTTTCCCTAACCCCTAGCAAACACCATTCTACTTTATGTCTCTATGGATTTGACCACTCTAGGTATTTCTTAAAAATGAAATTACACAGTACTATAATTTTTGTGACTGGCTTCTTTTACTTCACGTAATGTCTTCAAGGTTCACCCATGTTGAAACATGTCAGAATTTCCTTCCTTTTTAAGTCTGAATAACATTCCACTACATATAAATAGTCCATCTTATCCATTCATCCACGGATGGACACCTGGGTTGCTTTCCCCTTTAGGCCATTTGTGAATAATGTTGTTATGAAGACAGTATACAAATATCTCTTCAAGTCTCTGCTTTCAATTCTTTGGGGTACACACTCAGAAACAGAATTGGTTAATAATATGGTAATTCTATGTTTAATATTTTGAGGAACCATCATACTATTTTCATAGCAGCCACATCATTTTACATTCCTCTAAGCAGTACACAAGAGTTCCAATTTATCCACGTCTTCACCAATACTTATTTTCTGATTGTAAAAAAAAATAGTAGTCATTCTAACTTTTATCCTTTTCGGGACTCCACCTCTTCTGCTAACTCTCCCTTCAGCAAGCTTTAGAAACTTCTGTGTAGTCTTGTTGGCCTTTGAATTTCCTTTAAAACAGGGCAGCAAGTTCAGAAATTTTCATTGCCCATCTGATGTGGATGAATCTCTCTTGTAGCCTCCTGATGGGTAAATCCTTGGGGATTACATTGTACACAATTTCACTTGTTCATTGATTCTACTTAAAAAAAAATCTGTCATTGGATTAAACAAAAATAGCCATTCTAATGGGTATTGAATACTATCTCATTGTGCTTTGGATTTGCATAAAACTAAGATCATGGCTGATGCTAAAGCTGAAACTCCAGTACTTTGGCCACCTCATGTGAAGAGTTGACTCATTGGAAAAGACTCTGATGCTGGGAGGGATTGGGGGCAGGAGGAAAAGGGGACGACAGAGGATGAGAGGGCTGGATGGCATCACCGACTCCATGGACGTGAGTTTGAGTGAACTCCGAGAGATGGTGATGGACAGGGAGGCCTGGCATGCTGCGATTCATGGGGTCACAAAGAGTCGGACACGACTGAGCAACTGAACTGAAGACCATGGCATCTGGTCCCATCACTTCATGGGAAATAGATGGGGAAACAGAGGAAACAGTGTCAGACTTTATATTTTGGGGTCCCAAAATCACTGAAGATGGTGATTGCAGCCATAATATTAAAAGACGCTTACACCTTGGAAGGAAAGTTATGACCAACCTAGATAGCATATTGAAAAACAGAGACA